>NW_004955422.1:15103299-15303829 GCF_000276665.1 Chinchilla lanigera
AAAAAAAAAAGAAATCTTTTTTTTTTTTTTCATAATTGCTAACTTCAATCCTATCTTGCATATCTGAGGTTCTGTCCTTACCTTAGCTCATTCTGATGCATACACATTCAATGGAATTTTTATCTCCAGGGTATGTGAATCTGTTTCATGGATTCCATTTCTTTTCTATGTTCGGAATTTACGATTTCAATAATTTTCCTAAGTATCTCTATTTTTAAAATCTGTATCTGGTCTAGAGTCACTAAGCATGTTTCATTATGGTCACTGTCTCAAAATTATTTCTGATTTGATTTTTTTAAGATCTTTGCTCATATGCTTTGTTACTTCTGCTATTACGACTTCAGAGAGTCCAGGAAGGTGGCTTTCTGATTGTTCCACCTCTTGTTCCCAGGTTTGCCTTTTGTGAGGTGAATGTCTAGGGTTACTTCTTGTTTAAATGTCTTCTCATTTACTGTTTTTTTTTGGTTTGTTTTTTTACTTTAATTCCTGGATGAATGCCTATAAACTGCATATGGTGAATGGCTTTATTGCTTATATTTGGAACCCTTAGGAAATGACTACTTCTCAGAGGTATGTTCCAGCTGGCTTTGGATTTTGAACCTGGTGCAAGATCCTACCTCTTCAACTTATTTTTTTGTTTTGTTTTGTCTTTTGTCTTTTTTGAGATAAGGTCTGGCTATGCAGTTCAGGTTGGCCTTGAGCTCACTTTGTAGCCCAGACTGGTCTTGAACTCACAACAATTTCCTGCCTCAACCTCCAGAGTGCTGGGATTCTTGAAACAATGTGCCACCATACCCGCTCTTCAATTTATTGGGATGAGAAGTTGCTGGCTACTTGGCCCAGCCCTTAGTTCTTTGGCACTGGCCTATAGTATTTTTTATGACTGTTAGGCAATTTCAGTCCTGGTATATCAGGAAGAGCACCTGGCTAGAACAATTATGCTACTTTGGGTAAAGTGGTACAATCAACAATAACAGTAGCATCAAACACAGCTTAGAAAATGACAAACTGAAGTAATCATTAATTTGCCACCTTTAACCATATGAACTAGTTCTGTGGTTATATAACAAAATCTAAAAGGAACCTGAAAATTGTTTGTAGTAACTAAGCCCTCAATATGACAATTTTACCTTCAAGGGAGAAAATTTAAAAGGGGTTAGGAAGAAAAAACACAGAAATACAAGAACAGGAAGAGATTAGAAGAAAAGCTGGGGGACAAAGGAAGATCACACAAACCTTAGGAAACTGATGAAGAAGATAGGAGGAAAAAAAGAAAGAAGAAATAAAAATAAGAGCAGAATAGAACAATAACAGCAAAAAACCCTGCAAACTATGTTCACACTGATATGAAAACATGAACACATTGCTATATTCTGATTTCTGGAGACCAAATCTTGGAGAGGCTCTTTCTCTGCTGGTCATAGCTCCACCATCTTTCAGAGATAAAATATTTCTAACCTAAAATTGTTTTATTATTTACTGTGTGTGAGAGGGAAATAAAGACATCCACAAGCAAGATCTCAAAATATTCACCTCCCTCAAATCATTGTTTCAAGAAGCTGATGGAAACTGTGTCCCAAAGAAAGTGCAAATGACAAGAGGAACTCGTTAGATCTCAGGGGAGAGGATGGGCTATCCAGAGACGTACAAGTAAGCTCAAGGGCAAGAGTGAAAAGAAAAGGTCGGCCTGGCCACTTGTCTGACAGAGTGCTGAGTGGGCATGTAGACAAGGCAGATGGGAGTTACAGGTGACTCCTAGCAGAGGAACAGCACAATTTCGGGCTTAGTAATGCACTCACACAAACCAAATCACACCAACGCTGACCTACAATTTAACCAAATAATAGAAAATGTCCATATTAAGGGAGATAAACTGAAGATAAGAGGTGTTAGTACACTAAATCTTGTTCTTGTATAGCAAGAAATCAAGGAATGACAACATGCCTATGTTCATCACAGGACAATTCCCATTGGTTAAGACTTGGAGGCAACTTTAATGTCCTTCAGCTGATAAACAGATGAACATATGATACACACATGATGGAATATTACTCAGCCTTAAAAAGGAGGAAAAGCTAACACACTATAGCTTGGATGGTCCTGGAACACGTTGTGCTCGGTGAAATAAACCAGTCACAAAAGAACAAATTCCACATGATTGCATTCAGATAAGTTCCCTGCAGTCATGGGCTCAGTGGCTACAGAAGAGAAGATGATGGTGCTGCCAGCTAGGGAGAAGTATGGGGAGTCCATGCTTAATGGGGACAGAGTTTCATTTTAGGAAGATTATTGCGTTAATATTGTCCCCTAGTTATTGCAGACTGACCAGGCCCACAACCTCCCAAACGAGTGGACAGTGAAGGCTTAAATAAGAGTCAAGTGTTTTGAATTTTGGGTCTCCAGGAGGATCCAAACCCTGTACTGAAATCTGAGATTTTTCTGGGGTTTAAGACAAAGAACTTCCGCCGGGTGTGGTGGCGCACACCTGTAATCCCAGCACTCAGGAGGCTGAGGCAGGAGGATCATTGTGAGTTCGAGACCAGCCTGGGCAACAAAGTGAATTCAAGGCCAGCCTGAACTGCATAGTGAGACCCTGTCTCAAAAAGACAAAAAAAAAAAAGACAAAGAACTTCTTTAGGCAGCTAATATTTATTATGTTTATTATCAAACAAAGGAAAGGAATACTGAAAAAAATGTAGGAATCTGGGCAGGACTTGGGAATCCCTTTAAGGACTTCTCCAAGTAATACACTATGTTAATTTAGGAGAACTATGTCATCTCCAGGAAGGCCTTTACTGCAGGAGTGAGATGCCTGGAGCTACAGTCTCTATCTAACTAATTGAGGTTGAAGCCAGGTGTCCTTAGCTGTGGCCTTGTCTTTTCCTTTGGAGCACCAAGGCTTCACCCCACATTACACGCTGCCCATCTCCACACAAGGGGCCTAGGTCTTGGGTAGACTTACAAATAAACATGAAAAGCCAATTGGTTGGGCGCTGGGGATTTAGCCCAGCGGCACAGTGCCTGCCTGGCAAGCGCAAGGTCATGAGTTCGATTCCCAGTACCGGGGGGAGGGGGCAGCCAATTGGTTAATATAAATCCTGTTCAGAGCCACTTCATAGTGGTCTCCATCAGAAGATGACAAAGTTCTGGTGATGTCTGCACAGCAATGTGAATGGGCTTAATGTCCCTGAACTCTGTGTACCTAACAGTGGTTCAGAAGGCAAATTTCATGTTATGTGTGTTTTACCACAATTTAAAAAATAACAACATAAACATTAGTTGGAAATATGGAGACAAAGCTGAGAGAAGGGAGAAAAAATCTATAGAATGTTACTGGGAATAGGGTGGGGATGGAAGGGTTGGGAGCAGGGCAATGATGGTTTTTTGTTTGTTTTTTATTTTGTTCTAATGTTATACAAGATGAGATAAAAAATACAGTACATGTTTAAAGTTTTAAAAATCTATCATAGTAGCAGACACATTGTCATTAATTCCCCTCAGAATACTTGCCTTCACTTAAAACACATATCCCATTGTCCTTGTCACTTTGTGAAGCACTTCTGGAAGAATCCCCCTTCAAGAGTGTCTTTACAAGTGTGATCAAAATGATGTCAATATTGTTGCCAAGTGCCAACCAAGGGGAAGGCCAGCTCATAAAAATATTACAGTGTGTACAGTGTGTAATAAGGAAATAAAGCTCATCCACTTTACAACTTCTGGTCCTTCCCTAAATTCAAAATGACCATGAAAGAAAAACAATTTGAATCAATTCAGGACAACCAATCTATGGAGGCAACAAGGACAATATAAATAAAGACACAAAAGAGAACTTCTAGAACTGTCTCACAAAGTGGCAAGAATGAACTTGTAATACATTTTTAAAAAGATAAGCACTCCTTGTATTTTTTCAATCAAACTTCATATAAAAGAAACAGCCAGGTCTAAATGACAGGCAAGGACTTTATCCCTGTTCTTGTGTTCTCTGATGATCTGGGGCCAAGGCTATACACACTGATGATGTTTAATAAACATCCAAAGAAAGGTCCTGAACACACTGCCATGTGTGGGGGTCCATAACTCACCGGCTCCTGGACCACGGGGTAAACCAGCGCAGCTCCCGGTAGTTGGCTTCATTTGCCAGGGCCATCTTGGGCCTGATGAGCAGGATTCTCCTGAAGCAGGGAACAGGGCTGCTCACAACAAGCTCCTGAGACAGATGGGCCAGTGCCCACAGTCACCATCACCCAAGCCAGGTAATACATGCAAGAACCGGGTCCTGAGCACATCTCTTCCTCCTCTGAGCTTCAGCTGTCTGTCTGCAAAAAGAGCCTCCACAGCTCCATTCATGACTGACAGTCAACAAGGCCAGAGGGGTGAAGGCCAGCAGGTGTACCTTGCAGGCAGCTAAGGACGAGGGCTGTAAGGAATTCTCCCTCACCTAGACTAGCATTCAGGGCACAAGGACTTGTCCCCAAACCCCACCCTCTGGGTCTCTCTCCTTCTAAGGTCTGTGGGTGCCTCTGGGAGTACTGGCTGGTGTGGTGTCCTCATTGAAGACATCTCCCCAGAATGGAACGCCTCTGCCACATGGTTCCCCGGACACCACACAGGTCCCCACAGCCCCCAGCCCAGGCCCCACCTACCTGTTGAGAAAGATGACTCTGCAGTTGTAACGGACATTTCGGTGCATCACAGGCCTGCAAAAGAAAGGGAGGGACGCACATGTCTGCACTGGTTTCAACACATGCAGCAAGTGGAAGCAGCAGCTCCGGTTGTTGAATCAAACTATGTTTTAGTATGAAGCTTCCTCAGATCCTTCAAGAAAATCATAAGGCTCTTCTGCAGCTTTCTCAAGTCCAACTTAAAAATGATCCAAAATGCCTCCACTGCCAGGTGACAAAGGCTCAAAACTGGAAAAGACTTTTCTAGGTGAAGTGCAAGGGTATCAAGCCCCAGGGCTCTTCTCCCTCCACTGGATGTTCTCAGCTTTGGGTGACTGCCTGCTCCTGCCTTGCTCGCCTCTGCCACCTTGTCACCTTGCCATGTGCGTCAGCTCCTGAGCCTCACTGCTTCTCCTCTCTGCCCTGAGCACACTTGCTCATGTTATCTCTCAGGCAACCTTGCACCCACTTCTCAGCAAAGGTGGAGAGATTCAGTGGCTTGGCTGGGGCACCAGGCAGGATACCATGTCCTAATAATGCCTGGCACTTGTATGTCATGTTACCTGGCAAAGGAGTTTTGCAGGTGGAATAAAGTTCACGACTTTGAACTGAGAGCCTACTCTGGTCTGTCTCAGGCCCTTGTGTGTATGCGACAGTCTTTCTATGAGGGAAGGCTGGAGAGGGAAATGTGAAGATGGCAGTTGGGCAGAGTGAGGCAGGAGCCAGAAGGGCCTTGAGCAAGAGCCAGAGCTGTAGACTCTGCCCTACAGCCTTACAAGGGAACCAGACTTACAGCTGGCCCATCACGTACTTCTGACTCCAGAACCATCAAGAAAAACAATCTGTGCTTCTCTTGTGCTTTGTGTTTTGATCACTTGTCACCAGAGCACTGAGAAACAAACACAGTCTACCATAGTCCTAATCACCATTAATGTGAAAGACTGGATTAAAATCCCTATATATATGCTGCTTAGAAGAACACCACTGAACAAATGTCACAGCAAGGTCAACTGTCATATTGGGAGGCCTGGTTACGTAAAGCCTGGCACAGTCACACAGTAGAGGAATCTATACTCACAGAACCCACACCCCACAGAGCTTCAGGGTTGGCATGTCAAAGCAGACTGATATGCAGCCACCCCCAAGATTCACCATGAAGGAAATAAAGCTCTCTGCTGTGACAGGATGAATGCCACACTGTCATTTGTGCAAAGTGCGTGCCTAAAGTTTCCGGAACAACTTATAGAAGCTGCTCCCAGTTGCTACTGCCATGGGAGAGAAATTAGGTGGTCATGGCGCTGGGGTGGGTACAAAATCCCTTTTGAACATCATACAGGAGAAACCTGACATCCTGCATCCTTGAACTTGCCTTTTTTCTGAGCTTGCCCGTGTACATGCTCATGATGTCACTTACATCCCCACGTCACAGATGATATCCTGGGTGAGCGGAGATTCCAGAAGGGCGGCCAGGACTTGAAGTGAATGCAACAGAGTGTCTGACTCGTAATAATGATCCCAACATCCATAGCCACTGGAAAGAGGGGGAGCAGGCAGGTGAATGGGAGGGGTGGGGACCTAGGATCAAATCACGTCAAAGTAAGACATGGGTAGGCCAAGCACTAGTATTTCTTCAGTGCTTCCTGGGCACTTCTACTGCACAACAATAATCAGAAGCACTCTCCAACAAATGGTGCATCTTACAGGAAATTAAAAAACAGCAGGCCCCTATTTCCTTCTTAGTTTTTGGTTACTATGAGGAGTTCCCTTTTAAGTCAATAAATATTTGTCCTTGTATGTTTTTAACCTCTAACGTGCCCAAAGTCAAGCTGATTTATAAGAAAAGGATGCACAAGAAATAAAGCTGGATCCACAAAAAAATTATTCAGATGATAAAGATCATTCCAAATGCCTCCCCAAGAGCCACCCTGGGATTTCTTGCTATAGATGCTACGCCTGAATGGTGGTCCTCCAAAAGGCATGTCCACATCCTAACTTCAGGAACCAGTGAATTTTAGGGTAATAGTCTGCAGATGCAATTAAGTGAAGGCTCTGAAAATGAAGCTACCCTGGATCTTCCTGGGTTTCCCTAAATGACCAGTCTGTCTCCATTCCCTGTTAGCTCCCAGGCCTCTGTGTGATAATAAATGATGCTACTAGGCCAGGTTGATGGTGCTGCTACCAGTGACCTCTCACTGCTTCTGCTGGGTCACAGTTGGAAGAACAACTTATAACAATGCTGGCCAAGAAGCACCCAGGCCTCATGACGCTGGCCGCCTTCCACCTCCAAAGCTTACAAAACTGGCTCAGAGAAAACAGGCCACCTTTGCAAGTGAGGGCCCTGGGTCCACCCCACTTTCCTGGGTCTGAGCTGGCAACTGGACCCTGGCCAGTAAGTGCAAAAAGATGGGAGAGTTCAGGGAAGTGAATGAGCTTTTCTATTACTAGGTTTCCTCTTTGTCAGTTGTCACAGATATTAAACAAGGGCCTGCCGAGCATATTGGCTTACTCTGCCCAATACAAACCTACCACCCTTTAGTTAAATATCCTCCCCTTTTTATAATGACAGGGCTACATGAAGGAACAGGAAAAAGGCAGCAGAGAATAGGCAAAAGAAGGGAAGAAGACGAACGCTACATGTCTGAGCAAAACCCTCCAGTCAGAGGACTGGGCTGTGCTACAGCTCCTAGGGATAAGAGGTAGGCAGATCACAGTGCAAGCCAACACCCCAGGAGTAGCAGCTATATGACCTCGGGCCACCAAGACTCCCCAATTAGCAGCAGTCTGGGAGAAAATTCTTAAAGGAGTAACTAAATGAGGAGTGTAAATGCTCTCGGATGGTATTAAGGTTTATATCTAGAAGACCCCCAATGGCCCATGCATTCATAGGCGGGGCTTATGAGAGGTTGACTGGCTCATGGGGGCATAAACATCTTCAGTGAATTAGTCTACTGATGAGTTCACAGCTAAATGAGATCTGGGAGGTGAAGCCAGGTTGGAGGAGGTGGGTCACTGGGGGCATGGCCTGGAAAGGTCCATCTCCCTCCACCCTTGATCTTCTCTGCTTCCCGCCTGCTGTATCATGAGCAATTCTCCTCTGCCATGCTGCCCTGCCTGGGAACCCAGTGACTATAGACTGGAGTCTCTATAAATTGTCAGTCAACATAAAACTTTCCACCTTTAGGTTGTGGGTGTTGGGTATTGTGTTTCAGTGATAAGAAAGCAACCAAGATAGATTTTTAGTTACTTTACTCAATGCCTAGGGGAGAAACAGCCCTATTTGAAGTCAAGGTTCTAAGAAAATAAATTAATCTAATAAAGATAATGAACTTTGTTAAGACAGACAGAAATATGCTGCAGGACTGATACAAAAGAACCTTGGAGAAGACAGTTTCTGCCCCCTCAAAGTCCAGAAACCAGAGCAAACTAAGGAAGAGGACAAAGACCAAAGAGCTCTTCAGCCTCTACCATTAGGTCAGGGACTCAAACACAAATGGAAAACTAGCAGCACACGGAAGGCAGCTGACATCCAAAGTCAGACAAGGACCACAGCTGGCAGGAGACATATAAGGTGGCCCACTGAGTGTTTCTGATGAGAGACCAGAAGAGAATGAAGGAATTAGTTTTCCTGATTCTTGCACAAGGGTATACTTCAAGTGATTGTTTATGTTTGCTTATGGAAAGCTGCTGAGATTACAGAGTGAAACCTTTTAATAGCCAAATATTAAAATGAAAACCTGAGAAGGTGTTATAGTCCATTTGGGCCACTATAACAAAATATTTTTGAGGGATTCATTTATGAACAACACAGATTTATTGCACATCATTCTGAAGGCTGTGAAATGCAAGACAAAGGCACCAGCGGGTCTGGTGGCTGGTGAGAGCTGTCCTCTGCTTCACAGATGGCCCCGTCTAGGTGGTCTCCCCTGGTATAAGGGACAAACAAGCTCCCTACACTTCTTTCATTCATAAGGGTACTAATTCCTTTCAGCCTGATCTAATTACCTCCCCAAGGCACTGCCTCTTAATGCCATTACCCCCAGGGATTAGATTTCAACATATGGATACAGGAGTTGCTGACATACAAAGACTTTACGTACTCCTAGCACAGGGGTAAAGGTAAAGGTGGGGCAGCCCAGTTTTGAAATCAGCTCCCTGGGGCTGGGGATTTAGCTCAGTGGCAAAAGCGCCTGCCTTGAAAGCACAAGGTCGTGAGTTCGGTTCCCGGTACCGGAGAAAAACCAAAAAAAAAAAAAAGAAATCAGCTCCCTGATGGTAAACATTCAGTTCCCCTAATTACTCAACACAGAAATTTTTAATTGCTCAGAGAACTGCTCTTAATGTTCACTGGCATTAACCAGGTACATGCTCATGTTCCTGATGGCTTCCTAAACTGTCTTGGCATTCCTGCAGCTCACAGGACTGTCCCTGCCCTTTCTGCCTTGTCAACTGGAGAAATCTTACACAGACACCACTATCTATTCTGCCCGCTCTGGAGCGTTCATGTGTTTATTCTCACCATATTTCCAGCTCTGGTCCAAGCCTGTATCTTGCGCCTCTGCTTTTGGCAATTTCAATACCTATATATACAGAAAGAGAAAGGGGGGCAATCTCAGCTGCTTAGCATGTTCAACGGCCAATTAAACACCCTGCTGAAATACTAGGATAAGAAAAAAAGTGCTGTATGTCCTTGACCCACTGGCTCCTGTTCAGAGCCAAGCAGCAGTGTTTGACACACATCTTGCAGGAAATGAGGAACAGGGAGGCCTACGTGGCTGAACCTTAGAACCAAGAAGAAAGAGGCCACATTCTGGTAGTTTATGAGTGAGTAAATGCCACAAACAGTTGTAGGGAAGAGGCTCAACCTGACGCTTTATGGCCTATGGGGCAGGGTCGGGGTAGTGGGGTCAGCATCAGGAACCAGCAACAGATTGATGTAGCAGTAGGGGATAGAGGCCAGCTGGGTGGAGACAGCTCTGCCCAACTGTCACAGCATCTCTTCACTCCAGTAAGATTCACTCTGGCAAGATGAAAGCAGGTCAATATATATATATATATATATATTTAATTTTTTAAAATTTTAAAAAGGATTACAGTCCAAGTCACACAGCTAATACTATGCTACCAGTTAAAAACTATTCTGTTGCTCGGGGAAGCCCTTCTACAGTCCACAGCCAGCACAAGACAGCCCGGGGTGACACTCTTGCAGGCTTCCCAGGGAAGCCCCAGTTTGGGTATAGGTATGAACAGTCTGACCTTTCACCACCAACGGAGAGCCAACATGAATGCCGACTATATAGCGACATCCAACGATCACACTCTTCTCTGCCAACTTACCCCTTTCTCCACTTCCATCTTTGCGCCTGCTATCCCCATTGTTCACCCACCAGGAAGGTCCTCAGGGACCAGACTATCCAATCTCTGGTCTCTGTCCAACAGTCACAATATCTTTACCTCTGTGCCTAGGAACAGCAGCTTTGCTCCAGTCTCCTCACAGGGGACCCTAGAGATATCTGGAGACACGTATGTCCTCAGACCTCTTACTCCACGTAAAAGTAAGAGTCCTTAGACCGCCAACTCCACGTCACTTTTCTCTCAGCTTTCTACACCGCGTGTCCCCGGCCACTGTAAACAGTCCCTCACCCACACACCTGAACACGCGCAGGCTCTGGGCACTTACCACTTATCTATCTTCCCCCAGGGCTGCGAATTTCTCCAGAGCAGAGCTGTGTGCACATGAAGAAAAGCACCGCCCAGTTCCTCACCACCCCCAGACTTACTCTTTAAAATCCTTTGCAAATTTCCCTCGAAGTCCAGGGCCCACTGGTTGAGTGCGCAGGTGGCCACCGTCACTTTCCGGCCCATCCTGGCCGCAGTCGCCTGGGCAGCGGGTCAGGAGGCCGGTGATGGGTCCAGATGTCCTGCTAGTCAGACCACCAATCCGTTCGCCTGCTCTTCCGGGTCGCCCCTATGGCTCCGCCCCACCCTCGGGCCCAGCCAGTCACTGGCCAAAGAACAGGAAGACCGCGGTCTCAGGCTCCGCCCCTCACGGGGTAGCCCCGCCCATCAGACCAGTCTCTCCTCCAGCCCCCGAGAGCTGCAGAGTTTACGCGTCAGGCCCCGCCCACGTCTCGCCCAGCTCGGCCAGCACCAGGCCGCGCCTGCGCAGCCAGGAAGCCTCTGAGCTGCGGGTTACTGTTTGGCGCTCCTTCGCGCAGCACAAGGGGGCGGTCTGCTGAACTGCTCCTCGCCCGTTTTATTATTCACCCCTTCCCACAACCCGTTTACCAACCTAACAAACCCTCTTGCCTTAAAAAGTCCCTTGCAAGACAACCTGGGGTTGCATGTTTTCCCAGAGCAGCTCAGCTCGTCTTCCTTTAATAGAAGGGTTCTACAAATACCTATGGTAACACTCCCACCGCGCACCTGCCAGACAGCTGAAGAAAGCACATTATCAATACTTATCAATGCACCATGCAATGGTCTTTGCCCACATCCGCATCTCCCCTTGCCCACAGCACTCTGAATTCCGTATTTAACCCTCGGGAGCCTTTTCGCATTCGTCTTATACTACGTGTTCAGCAACCCTAAGCAAGTAAGAGATGCTTTAGTTTATGAAAACGATGTAAATTACACTTTAACGTTTGTCCCCCTCACCCCGGGATAATACTAGCTACGCTCTTTTCTGCAGTTCGCTACTCCATTCTAGGAATATAGCACAGTTCATCCACTCAATAACGGAAGGGCATGTAAATTTGCAGCGTTTTGCCAACTTGCGCGCTGACACTGCGGTTTTTATTCCTCTAGGGGTCTCCTGTAGCTGCGTTGCCAAATTCCCCACTGGTTTTGAGAAGTTCTAGGGTATGCAAACGTTCAACTTTGTAAATACTGCCACATCGCGTCTCCAAGGCACTTGTTCTAAGCCTCTACCAGCTGTTTGCTGCTGTTTCCACGTGGCGCAGTCAGCTCACCAAGGGCAAGAATGTTTTTTCTCCCTATGAGTAATTCACTGTCTTATCTTTATTGCCCGAACAGTCTGTTCTTCCTCCTGACTTGCAGTGCTGCTTCTAATTTTAACTCATTTTCACTTCTTTCGCCTCTGTTTTTCCACTCACATTAATGCTTGTTCATGACAGACAATTTGGAAACTCCAGAAAAGCACGAGAACATTATACATGCTCATTCATTCAGTCCTAACATGCTCCGTTGGAGCAGTTCTCATTGCCCAAGTCCAAAGTGTCCACTCCCTCTGCTCCTGCAGGTTTCTGCTCAAACATCTCCAGCCAACAATGGTTAATTTAGGCCCTGAGCAGAGAAGAATTTGTTGGTTGTTCCAGAAAATAAGAAAGTTTTTAACACCAAGGTTTGTTGCTAAAAGAGAAGCTCAAAACTGTAAATATGAAGGGGCTCCCATTGGCCAACTATGGGACAATAGAGCATGGGATCATAACTCAGCGACTAAAACTGTAATAATTTAATAATAACTATTGAAGGAATGTTAAAATTAGAAGATCGGTGTGATACAGGAAGGTGAGATCATTCGATCCAGAGATGGTAGAAACAAGAACACACATTCCAATGCAGGCCAAAGTTTAGTGGGAGTTGAGCAAGGGCCTTCAGCCAAATTGTTTCCAAAGCAAAGAAAGGAGCAAGGTCTTTGTTGATTTACTGGAGTGGGCTAAAATCCTGTAATTTCAATTAGCTAGGGGCATTGTTCCAAAAAAATGTTCTTTTTGTGATAGACTTGGACCAGCAAGTAGTTACAATCAATTTGTCCTAAAGGCTGTGGAATTTTTGTGTATCTGGCACCATCATCCCGTGGAAAGTATCCTGGCCTTACATTTGGTGGTTAATAGGTGGTCAGGTTCACTCATAAACTGCTAAGTTGCTCTTACAGCTGCATTATTATCTTGCATAAACATCCTGGCCTTCTGATAGGGCTGAAGGACATCTGTAGGGTCAAGAGTCAGTGTTATCAACAAAAGTAGCCTTCAGGTCCCCAGAAATAACCTAGGCAACTGTTACCACAACCCACACATCAAGGGTATTATCCAGAGCAAAACTAGTAGGGAGCTAACACTGTATTGCCCAGCTGTGTGACCTCCAAAACTGGTTATTGTTTACATTGATTAAGGGCAAGGTAGGCCAGAGGGGTAATTTAGATTTTTCCTTAGTAGCATTTTCTCATTTCCTGCAAACATTCTGTTTTTGCAGTTGTATCAGGGTCTCATGACAGGTCTGTTGAAACGTGCCATGTTACAAAGGAAAATAGTTTACCGCACTCAGAGGTTCATTTTGTTGTTCCGGCCTTGTGTCCAGCCATTGTCTCACCGCGATGGTCCTGAGCTGTGTCATTTGCACGAAGAAATAAGTGATGCAGGCGAAGTCCTCATTACATGTTGTGTCACCCGGTGAAAGATCATTTTGATATAGGGAAAAATAACTCTCCATCTATTAGATGCCAAATGTGCTGAGTTTGTGGTCTCACAACTTCAAGGAATGATGTTGTGAACCAAAGGAGAAAGTTAAAAGTTTTATTGAAAACAAAGGGAAGAAGAATAGCTCCTGGATTTCCTGGAGGGGTCCTGAATGGATAGTCACTCAGGCCATTTGTCAGGGATAATTTATACAGCAAAGTCACAAAGTGAGTACAACATGGGTCAAACTACAGTCAACCTATAGGATAGTAAGTACAGTATAGCTACTTAGCTCTGGTCACCCACCTGGGCAACTGATATCTATTTGGACCAAGTGGTGGTAATTTTAGTATAATTGCAAGTTGCTGTTTATCCCATATGGAGGTTTGCAAGCCTGGCCATTGCTTGTCCATCTTGTGCCTCCAGCCACAATCTTGATGTCTATATTTTTTGTGCTGACTTCCTTCAGGGCCCAGTCCCTCTCTGACTGTATATCAATTTCTATCTAACTTAGTTTCCTATAATAGTTTGGGAGCAGCATATTTACATTCTCAAAGTATCATTCCACTGGTTTACTGGTTAATCCTGAAAGGAAAAATAGAGACTTCTGGCAGAAACTACCTGAAACTCACAATTAAACCTATCCTCAACATAGCGACAAAGCGACATCTTGCAACATCTCATGGAATGCACTGAAGACATTAAGTAACATATTATCCTGCCCCAAAATTGCATAAACTGAATGCCTGATGTGCCTTCCTGATTGGATCCCAATTTTAAAAAAGAACTAAAAAAGGACATTATTGAGACAATGGGGGAAACTGCAGGTGGGCAATAAATACATAATAGTATTGAAATTATGCTCAATTTCCAGAGTGTAGTCATTTTATTTTGGTAATAGAGGAAAATGATCTTGCTCTTAGGAGATACATACTGAACTATTTAGGAGAAAGTATTATGGTATCTGCAGCTAACTAATGGTTGAGGGGGAATGGAAAAAAAATAGACACATAGAAGTAAAAAGAATAGACACAAGAAGTAAAAATAAAAAGGGACAAGTGCAATGTAACAAACTGTTAAACATGCCATGCTACAAAGGACAATAGTAGCACCATTTCCTATTGAGCTGTGCCTTGTACTGAGCTGTACCTTATACCTAGCTGCTGCATCTAGGTATAAAGGTGTTTGCTATATGTTCAGCTGCGCTTGTTTGTATCTCTTGTGGTGCTGTGCATGCGACCCAGGACTTTGTGCATACTAGGCAAATGCTCCACCATAGTGTTACAGCCCCATCTTTTCTCAACTTATTTGAATACTTCATGTATTCAAAATAAAAAGCTGCAGAAAAAAAAAATCTGTGAGGGATGCACCCACCAGATTCCTCTCCCAGTAGGGCCTTGCTTACCTGTCAGGTATGGGGTCCACAGACAGCTGCCCCTGTCCACCCCTCCAGGGGCCACCTCGCCTTCTATAGTCTGGCCCACATCTATCAGCGGTAGGAACATAAGGCACAACCATTCCAGACCAAAAGGACAACATTGAGGGCCTCTCTTACCACTGTCTTCTCCCCATGAGGTTGGCCTACATTCTGTGATTTGCCAGGAGATGTAAAAGGAATGCCTACCTCTGAATTGAGATAGTGCTGACAGACCAAAGAATAATCCAGACAAGTCCAGCTTGGCAAGTGAATGCATTTACTAGGAGTTACTTACAGAGCAGTGGACGGCTTACTACCATCAGTGATACTACCAAAGTCACTCCCTCTTTACCAAGCTCCTGTTTATAAATGACTCTTGGTCACATGGCAAAAAAAAAAAAAAAAAAAAAAAAAGAAAAGAAAAAGAAAAAGAAAAGCAGAACCCATGGGAAAAATTATGTGTTTGTGTATTCCGCTTCCATCTTTATCAGGATTGTACTGGTCTCCGCTTACACTGTCAAGGCGGTGATGAATGACCTTGTTGTGCTAGGGTCTGGCACGAAGCTTCAGCACCTGGCAGAGCCCACAGGACAGCTGACAGCCTACTATAAGATGGTGTTACTGTGGTTAGGGCTCCGGGGATCTTCTTCCTACAACCCAAGTGGTCTGGTTTGTGTTCTGGCTCAATTTACTCCTTTGCTCAATCCTACTGCCTCCCCGTCCCTGTCTCCGTCCCCGTCCCCACATTGTGATCCCTCAGAAGGACCCTAAACTGCACTTCCGGGTCCCCTCCTGGGAGACCCAGCCAGGGAAGGTCCCCAGGTAGCAAACCTTTTAGGACATCCCTACCTAAAACTGCTGCCTGCCAGACCTGGAGTCTCTTTAACCTGCTTTGTCTTTTGGGTATCATCTCTCACTGTCGTCCACCTCTATATTTACTTTATTATGTGTTCCTGGTGCATCCCCTTCCCCCCAGAACATGAGCCTCAAGAGGAGGGATTTCGTCTGTTTTGCTCTTTGCTGGACACACCAGATCCTCCATAAATGTTAAGAGCCCTTGGAGAGGCAGAAACTGAGGCTCTGCAAGTCTCACGGCCACCTAGCCAGTAAATGTACAAGTCTGGCGCACTCTCAGTGCGGCCCACTAGGCTTCCTTCCTCCTGTTACTAGCCCCCAGCTCTACCTCGCATCCTCCCGAGGTCGAGACCTGGGCGGGGCTAGGGGCGGGCTCGGGCTGTCAATCTCGGATCCGCAGCAGCCGAGTGGAGATCCCGGTGGGCCCGTGGTCAGCTCAGACTCCTCGTCCAATGGCCGGGTGCAGGGCCGCCGACCGCTCAGGACCCGTCTCTGATTGGTCGTCTATCGCAAACGTCATGTCAGGGGCGGGGCCTCGGACTCCCACGAGTCGGCGAGATTGGCGTGTGGCCCGCATCCCGCAGTTGTCCACCGGAGCGGGGTGGACGCACAGGTGAGCGGTTCGAGTGCGCAGGTGGGGGTCGTGTGCGCGAGGTAGGACGGGGATAGCTGCTCAGGTGAGAAGGGGGCTCCTGTGAGCAGATGTGAGGTGGACGTGAGCCCAGGTTGGGTGGGGCCCGCGGGCTGTGAGGGAGGATCGCTCCGCGGCAGGGGTTCAGGTCACAGACGAAGAGCTGCCGGTGCTTAGGGAGTGGGGCGCTCCTCGACCCGCCCGGTACCCTAGGTAGTGACCTTTTCCTTCTGAGCCCGCTCAGTGAATCCCTTCATACAATTTTGAACAATCCCATTCTCCCAAGAAATAGATGGATTGGATAGCTGGAGTGACAAACTGAGTAAGCTTGGGGGACAGAGAGGCCAGGTGATGGCTTGGACAGCTCCCGAGTTCTGGGAGGCTCCCAGACTGGTGACAAGGACAGGTCTGAGGAGGACAGTAAGTCATTCTGATATAGGGCATGTGATATAGGACCTCAAAATAATCCACATAATATAAGGGAAATATAACTCCCTACCTGCTAGATGTCTGATACACTAAGGTTGCGTTCTGTGAAATCGGAGGAATGAATTCCAGGAACAACGAAGGTTAAGAGTAGGAAGTATTTATTGAGAGAAAGAAAACTTCAGTCTAAGAGGGACAGAAGGGGGTCCCGAGTGGGTGGCCCCGGGAACCCCCTTCTCAAGGGCGTTTTATAGAGTAAAACCACCAAGTGAGGTGGGTATAAGGTGGGGTAAAACTATGGTCGCATGGGGAATATTGATCCAATGGAAAAATCATGAAGTGGATATAAGGTGGGACAAAATTATGGTCAAACAATGAGATTACCAGTATAACCACTTAGGCAATACTGATTAAATTGGAATCAAATGGGGAAGTAAGTCACGTGGCAATCTTACATGGAAAGAATAAGGACTTTCTGGGGAGAAATGGGCTAGGGAGGTTTGGTCCTCCACCTAAGGCGATTGATGCCTATTTAGAATATCAGTCACTGCTGATCCTCCCAAGGGAAGTATGTGGTGGTAGTCATTTCTCTTTATTTTGAAGCCTGATGGTCAAGGACTGCATCCCCAGCCCCAGTTGTCTTCTGCACTAACCTTTTCCAAGGGTCTACCCCTGTCTGACTGCCTATAGTATTTCTGTGTATCTTAGCTGTCTATTATAATTCTATTTGCAGGGACACCTTTTCTCCAAAAAGCCAGGATGGTTTGCAGAGCTCAATGTCAGGAGTAATCAAGTGCTACTCATTCTGGGAATCGAACCCTCCTAGGCCACTTTGGAGTAGATGCATATTTACATTTGTGGAATAATCTGCAAGATTACATGCTACAGTTAAATGACATCTGGGGTGAATTGGAGGAAAGAGAAAAGATTTTCCCCCACACATATGACTTAGACATTCCTGTTATAGTGAGCACATATTTTGTGACCTCTCAAAAGCAGAAGCCTTGCAGCTTCAGTTAACTGGATTTGACCCTGAAAACTAGGGACCAGGGTCTCTGGGCATTTCTTACCATATAGGTGTCCCTGCTTGTGTGATTTTCCTGTCATCTTTTAGTTGTTTTCATTATTTTGTGCATGTATACACAGACTCATGGAAGTTCTTGCATCTGCTTGTTTACGCAACCCTATGAATATATTTCCCAGGATAAACCCCTGCCTGTATGTGCTGAGTCTACCTGGCCTCTAAAATTATTCTCACAGAAGACGGGCGTCACACCCCTTTGCCCATTTCTAGTTGTATCAGTCTTTTTATCTTGAAAACTAATTTGAGGCATGTGTATATCTTTCCTGTCCCATTCCTGAGGAATTGGACTTTCTGCTATTCCTATAATGTTCCAACTAAGTAAATTATTTGGAAGGCCTTTAGAATAATACTCAGCATAACACTCAAAAAGCTAGCTCTCAGTATCCTCATTACTTCAGGTTTTATTGGAGATTTTCCTTCCAACTGTGTCATAGACGGTGAAGTTCCCCCAGACCCATCTTTGTCCCTGAAGGTCTATTAGCAGTGAACAAGTCACTCCACCTTCCTCGTCTATAACATGGGCATAACAATGCCAGTTCTTCAGGTGGGCATGAGAGTTCAGTGGGATAATGGGTTCTTGGCACTTGGTAGATGCTAAATAACTGTCTGTGACAAGCGGTATCATCCATGGTTGTCCCCAACAGAAGCTCATATTCTAATTCATTGCCCCATGCCCATCAAGAGTGGAGTCTGATTTCCTTGCTCTTGAATGATGATGAGCTTGTGGCCAGTAGGATCTGGTGGGAATAATGTCATGTCCCTCAGAGGTCACGTCAGAAAAGACACTTCTGCTTTGTGTGAGGAACCTCCCAATACCCTCCTTGTAAAGACCTCATTGCCTTGATAGGCCTCTACTCTGTGAGAACCCACGCCAGCCTGCCTAGGAGACCCCAGGGAGAGGGGCCCCAGCACATAGCTGACTGCACTGTGCGAGGCACCCCCACTGCCCTGGCCCAAACCATTGCTGTCTAGACCATCTCTCCCCAAGTTCCTGACCCACAGAAACTATGAGAGGTGATGGAAAAACTTGTTCGAAGCCACTTAGCTCCAGTGATTTGCTATGTGACTGCCAGCCAGAATGCTCTATGGCTCATCATTGTAGGCCTGTCAGTCTCACCTGGATGATCCCCCAGGCCTTGGCTGGTGCTGATGGTTGTGCAGGTGAGAACTGACTCTTAGGTGAGCCCTTGGAGGGCTAGTCTCATGTGACCCTGAGCACTTTGGCACCCTTGATCTTACTGATGTGGTTACTTTGCAGAGGAGGGAGCTGAAGCTTAGCCTGCACCAGGTAACAGTTCAAGGTCACACATCTTGGATTGTCCAAGTGGTGACACCCTGCAAATGAAAACTGATTGCACTGGGAACTCACAGCCTCTTCTGTATCCCCCATCATTAAACTATCATGATGCCAAAAAGCTGACGTTATCTGAGTCCTCCCCGGGCCCTCAGGTGCAGAGTCCCTTTCATTTATATATATATATATATTTTTGGTTTTACTCTGGTACCGGGAATCGAACTCACGACCTTGCGCTTGCCAGGCAGGCGCTGTGTCACTGAGCTAAATCCCCAGCCCCCTCATTTATATTTGTAGAACTCAAAAGACAGTCTGGGGCCTGAGAGCTGCCACAGTGTCCCACCCCTTCCCCAGCTCCCTCCTCCACTCCTTCCCCAAGTGTGCTATACAGAATTCTGTCCTAAATTAAGTCACAGGCCAAAGAATAGAGAGAAGAAAGAGATAAGAGAACCTCATTTTAGCTCCCAGCTTCAGGCTAAGTGAGCAAAGTAAAAGAAAACACCATTCTACCTTCTTTCTCTCATGCCGAAGACCCCCTCCCCCATCAAGCCCTCCCTACGTTCTGCAAAGGCAGAACACAGACATTCAAATGCATCCACTGCCCCAAGTGGAGTCCTCAGTGCTTGCCTGCCCCCAAGCCAGATGCAGGGGATCTGGCAAGATTGCCCAGCATCCCCCACTCCCAGAGGGGCCTCTCTGAGCCTGAACCCTTGTTTGAGTCCAGCAGTGGGTCTTCACAGAGGCCAGGTGAGTCCTGATGTGCCTTCCACCCTGATAGGTCAGATCCCTGAGGTCTTCAGCATCTTCATTTCCCCTGCAGCACTCTGCACAGCCTGTGGAGAAGGACCCAGAACCTTTTGGAACTTAAGATCCTGGAAGTTGTTAAGAACCAATTCAAGAAAGGAACTTCATTCTGCTGTGAAGCCGCTCGGTCAGGGGTTAGAGGTGAGAGTGTCACCCATAGCGCTATTGAGCATGGACACAGGTGGCGACTTTGTAGCTTAGAAAAGTAGGAACAAACTGGTGCACTGGATGTCAGCTGTCACCTGCTGTTTGAGATTCTTAGGAATAAAATAAAATGTCCCCAGAGCCCCTCCCGCTCCTGTCTTCCCAGCCACCTGTTGCAGGGCTGGTCCTTGTGTGTTAATTACAGAACTCAGTGCTTGTGACGGAAGAGGGAAGCTGAGGGTGTGAACTGTGAATAAGCTTATAACATTAACTTTTTTTTTCTAGTACTGGGAATTGAACACGGGGCCTTTGCACTGAGCTACTGTTTTTTTTTAACCTAGCTTTTTTTTTTTTTTAACTTTTTTTGAGAGAGTCTCACTAAATTGCCCAGGCTGGGCTTGAATTTGTGATCCATCTGCCTCAGACACCTAGAGTACAGGGATGATTACAGGTGTTTACTACCATGCCTGGCTTTGATTTTGTTTTAATCCCTTTAATCTCTTGACAGCAATCTCCAGTGGCTTTTTTTAGTTCTGATTATATACGTTTTATGGCCCTTTTCCCGTTTTATGGCTTCTTAGATAGTCAAAGGATTATGTTGGTACCAGGCACTGTCTTCTTGGGAAACCTATTCCTTGGGGTGTGAAGCATGCCAGTCCCTTGTTTGATTTCTTGTAAGACCTGTATGTACTTAGCATTCAGGTTTTACCCAGTTAATGGGGAAATTGGAGATCAGAGGTTACTGAGTTGGGATGTGTTTGGTTGGGGATGGTGAATAGGGCTGTACCCCAAGGTAAGGCGTAGATGTTTCTGCTCAGTAAGCAGCATTGTACAAGCCGCCAGGGAGACAGACTGCCAAAACCAAGCTGGAGCTGAGCACAGTGGTGCACGCCTGTAATCTGAGCACTCTGGGAGGCTGAGGCAGGAAGATCACGAGTTCATGCTCAGTGTGGGCAATTTAGTGACTGAGTGAGAACTTGTCTCAAAATAAAAAAAAAAAGTCTGGGGGTTTAGTTCAGTGTGAAGGCCCTGTGTTCAGTCTCCAGTACTGAAAAAGGACACAATCTGGCCCAACCAGTGTTGCTGGAGAGTGAATACTTCTCAGGAGCTCTTTTCTTTTGTTCATGCCAAGCTTTATGCTCTGTGGAAGCCACACAGATAGGCATGGCCCCTGCCCATCAAGATGTGATACATACATGTACCAGCTCCCCATGAGTAATGTAATCATTATGTACTACAAACATGTACTACTAAAACAGCAACAACAACCAAAAAAAAAAAAAAAGAAAAAGAAAAATAATTAACCTGGGAATAAAAGCCTAGGTTGAGAAAGTTTCCCTTAGAATTTCAAAGTGTTCTATTGTCATCTGAGATCTAGCTTGCTGTGGAGAAGTTCAAGGTTACCAGGTTGCATAATCCTGGCTTTTTCTGAAAGCTTTCCAAGATTACCTTTTTGTGTGTGGGAGTGGTACTGGAGATTGAACCCAGGGCCATCTGAAGTCCTTTTTTAAAATTTTGAGACGAATTCTCACTAAGTCACTAAATTGCCTGGGCTGGGCTCAAATTTGCAATCCTCCTGCTTCAGCCTCATAGACTGCTGCGATCACAGGTGTCTACCACCTTCCCTGGTTCAAGTTAATCTTTATAAAATTGCCTATATGTTAGAGCTTTATAGACTGAGTTTTGGAAGTGGGTGTATCACTGCAACCCCCAAATTATAACCATCTAGAGCAGCTGTGGTACCTAGAGAAGTTCCGTGTCCTTCCCCCTTCCTTTGGTAGGGTGGTTATCCAGCACCCTTCAAGACACTCGTCTAATCCTAGGGGTGGAGTGGTAAGTAGGGCACACGATGCCTGCTCCCAAGGAAGCTTGCCTGCTAGTGGAGGGAGACAGATGGTCCATATGAACACAAATAAAACAATTCTGTATGGTAAGGAGAGTTGCTCAGAAATTAAACAGGTCATTTGCCTTGACTGGAAACCTGGAGAGGAGCCACTTTTGATTGGCTGGTGAGGGGAGCTCTACTGCAGAAGCAGATACCTTACACGAGCCCTAAACAAGGCCACCTGCAAATGTGTTCTAAGCAGAGGAAGTACAGGTCCCAGGGCAAGGTGGTTGGCACTCACGGATGAGTAAAGACCTCATGTACCTAGGGCAGAGGGAAGAAAGCAGATCTGGGAAGACTGGGTAGGCCCAGATCACAGGCTCAGGAGAGGGTCTAGGGCAGGAAGCTCTCTTTTCCTCTTGGAATCTACTGTCAGGTCAAGGTCCTGAGCAGGCCAGCACCACAAGGCCAAAGTCCTGCAGAATGCAGCAAGAATGTGGAGTTGTTTCTCTGGGACGATCTGAGCAGTTTCTCTTTCCCTCAGGGCCTAATGGCTTCAAAATCCCAGCCCAGCGCTCCCCAAACTGGGAACCCAGGGAACATCGCCAACAGCAAGGCTGCATCTCAAGGACAGTGGGGCCGTGCCTGGTAAGGGTCTCCCCGTTTCTCCCAGCTAGAAGGTAAAGAGGGATCTCAGAGGTTTTTGGCCCTGGAGACATTATTGACCTATTTTTTAAAAATTCTTTTGTATTGTTAGTCATGCAAGAGAAGCAGTTGTCCACCTTATAAAGTAGAAAACTTAAAAAGGAATTTTAAAAAAAGAAAAAGAAACTGGAAACCATTTTAGGTTGAGTATGAAATGCTTAAGACCATAAGTGGTTCAGATTTCTGATTGTTTTCAGATGTTGCAAAATTTGCGTAGGCAAATTAGAGATCTCAGAGAAAGACCTAAATGTAAATGCAAAATTAATTTATGTTTTATGAACACCTCACACACATAGCCTGAAGGTAAAAAGATACCATATTCTTAGTGCTCCGATGTTCTGAATGGGACTTGTCACTTGAGGTCAGGTATGAAAATTTCCATTCATGGCATCAACTTGTGCTGAAAAAGTTTGGGATTTTGGAGCGTATGGGGATTAGGGGTACCTACCTGTATCACCAACGAGGGAGAGGAGAGTATGGACTTGAAGGTGTCCTCATTGCTGTCATGGTCCTTGGTTCACTGAGCAAGGAACTGTTGTTCTGTCTGTTCTGGCAGGCGGCAGAGCGGCAGGTTGGTGACCCCTCCTTTAGTAGGGAGCTTTCTACAAACAGCCAACAACCCAATCTTATAAGGTGCTGGGTGGTGTGAACAACAGCCCCAAACATGAGGGCTTCTCAGAGTCCCCTGTGAGCTCACAGGACAGATGGGCCCTGCTGTGACCCCCTCTTCCTCCTTGCAGGGAAGTGGACTGGTTTTCCCTGGCCAGCGTCATCTTCCTGCTGCTCTTTGCACCCCTCATTGTGTACTACTTCATCATGGCGTGTGACCAGTACGGCTGCTCCCTGACCGCCCCCGTGCTGAACACAGTCACTGGTCATGCCAGTCTCACAGACATCTGGGCCAAGACCCCACCTGTGACAATGAAAGCTGTCCAGATCTACACCTTGTGGGTCACCTTCCAGGTCAGTCCCCTGCCCTTGTGATCAGGGCACGGTGGTGGGGAGCATGCCCACCTATAGCATTGTCTTGCCTTTTTCCTCACTTGGATGGGTGTTCACACTCCTGGGACCCAGCAGGGTGTTATCTGGACTCAGACACGCTTAGTGCCGCATCAGCAAGAGCACAGGAAGCACCTGTCATCATCTCAGTGTCGGGTTGCCTCGCTGTATTTGGGAATGCGCCCACCCCTCCTGAGACATGCTGTGGACTAGGGACAAGTCTGTGGAGGGCACAGGTGGCCCAAGGAAGCCCCATGCACAGCTGGGACCAGATCCTGCACTAGCCTATGGGAAGGAGGTCCCAGCCCTCCCAGGGCTACTATTCAGCAAAGCCAAGATTAGTATTTCCCAGCATGCTGCTGTGCAGTCCTGGTCTAGGAGGCCAACAGGAAGGGAAAGCTTTCCCAGTGGACCAAGCCAGACACAGCAAAGTTGCTCTGTGTCTGAACCTAGTATCAGGCCTCCAGAAGGAAGGCTTGCACTAGGGTCCACTATTTCTCCCTAAGGCCAACCTCTTGGGCTACAGACACCTTCTCTTGAGGTCTCTTGTGCTTTGGGTAAGTGATAGGGGCAGCACTATTCCCAGAAGCTATAGTGGGAACAAGCCAGTTGTCCATCAGTAGAGGTCTGGTTAAACAGTGGGTGTTCTGTCTACCCATGGGTTGTTATTAGGCTGTGAAAAGGAACGAGGTTGTGATACACACTGCAGTGTGGATGAGCTTTGAAAGTGCTCTGCTGAGATAGAGAAGCCAGTCACAGAAGATTCGTCTCATGTGATTACATTTATGTGAAATATACAGAAGAGGCAAACCCATAGAGACAGGAAGATCAGTAGTTGTCAGGATCTCGGGGGAGGAAGGAATGGGGCAGCTGTCACTGGGAATGGGGTTCCCCTTTTGTAGTGATGAGAAAATTCTGGAACTAGGTAGTGGCACTAGTTGCTCAATCCTATGAGTATGTGAAATGCAGCTGAATTATATACCTCGGAAGAGATGTTTTTATAGCATCCAAACTATATCTTCAGGTTTTTCAAATAGTCCCCAGGAGGGGCCAGGGAAGGACCAGTGCATTCTCCTGAGGGGCAATGAGGCCGTGGCTGGGAGAAGGCTCTGTACAGTGAGTGGTAAAGCAGTTTCCTGCACGTGAGTCCCTCTGTTCCCCCTGCAGCCTGAGCTCACAGCAGCCATGAGCTCTTCTGGTGCTCATGTCTCTTGCTCCTGCTCTGCTGCAGATAAAAACCAAGCCAGGTCAAAACAAGCAGCTGTGCTCTGCAGACCACTAATCACTGGACCCAAATCCTATGTTTCAGGTGCTTCTGTACATGTTGCTTCCTGACTTCTGCCACAAATTTGTGCCACGCTATGTGGGAGGAGTTCAGGAGGGCGCCGTGACACCTGCAGGTAACCTGCCCATGTTTACCCACACCCTGGGCCTCCCTCTCAGGCTGGTGGGCATCTTGGCGTGCTGCTGGCCTGGGGCTTCAAGTCTGAGTTCTGAGCCCCCTATACCATGTGCACTCCGTGGACTGCTCACAAATCAGATAAGTTTAGTTCCACAGCACAAGGTCTTGAGGTGAAGTTTGGCAGTGAGGCTGTCCCAGGCTGGAAACCACTTTCTGGAGGGAACTTCTGACCCCCAGTTCCCTCCTCACAGCAGCCTCCTAACCCAATCCCAACCCTAACCCAATTGCAACCCTAACCTCACCCTAGTCCCAACCTTAACCCTAATCCAGCCCCAACCCTAACCTAACTCTAATGCTAATCCTAACCCAACCTCCACTCTAACCCATTCCTTCTTCATCCCTGAGAACCTGTGAGGAGCCTGGCCTCATGTACACATAGTGGTACAGGTAGGAATACCACCCCTAATTCTGCTCACAAAGAATAATAACAAAGGGAACTCTGCTTCTGCTGCTCACCCCAACTTCCATAACAAGCTGCAGACCTGTCACTCAGGCAGTGGTTGTTGAGGACAGTGAGAACCAGAGGCTCACAAACAGCAGGAGCAGACAGCCCTTCTCCCCACTGTAGAGGCTGCCACTGGCTGTAGAGCCTGGGAGGGCTGCAGCAGCTGGACAACTTTGGAATGGTGCCCAGTTGTCCTGGGCAGGTGTCTGCAGGGATAGGCCCACAGAACAAGTAGGGCCTGGTCAGGCACATACAGCCAGGCCAGGTGACCTGATCCAGGTCGGGAAAGTGCTTTGATTTTTAAACTTCTTCTTTGCAGGAGTTGTCAACAAGTATGAGGTCAATGGCCTGCAAGCCTGGCTCATCACACATCTCCTCTGGTTTGCTAACTCCCACTTCCTATTCTGGTTCTCGCCCACCATCATCTTTGACAACTGGATCCCGCTGCTGTGGTGTGCCAACGTCCTTGGCTATGCTGTGTCCACATTTGCCATGATAAAGGGCTACCTTTTCCCCACCAATGCCAAAGACTGGTATGTCTTTGTAACTGATCAAACCCAGAAAGAAAAGTGGGTAACTCTGCTCTGACCTGTGCCTTCTGCCCTGGGATGGGAGGGTGGGAAGTCCTTGAAGGAGGATGTAGATAGAACTTGCCTGAATCTGGGAAATGTCCTTGCTAAATGGCTGGTGGTTTCTCCTGCCTTGGGAGTAATGTAGCTGAAGCTGGCCAAACCTGTCTTTGGTGGCCAAGTCATTACCTATCTCTACATGTCTGTCTTGGGAATAGAGAAGCCAGAAAGACAAGCCTGGCTGGGGGCAAGCTGAACCCATTGCCTGTGTCTTTGGAGTGTCCATAGGGAAGAGTCTTGTTATCTCAGTAGCTTTAAGGTAATTGCTTCCCAGGAGAGCCCTGTTGGTTGGCACTCACTCGTATGGAAGCCTTGGGCTGGACAGTGGTCACCCAGCCATCCTGTCCCATCTCATCCCTCTCTCCCTCCCTTCTTCCCTCCATTCATCTATCTGTCCATCTGTCCATCAACAGGTTGTAGATAGTGGGAGGTAGTGGGGTTCACAGTTTAGTCTGGAGACCCAAATAAAAATAGGAGTGTTGCCTTTAGCTGTTGTGCCTGGGCTCTTGGGAAATGTCTTTGGATGACAGTACTATGTAGACTATGTGTTATCAAGTAACGAGGCTGACCTCCTTCTGTGGCTCCCACAGGGCATTTTTACTGCTTTGTATTCATCAGCTGTTACATACTATATATTTTGCCTCTTTCCATTTAGATTAACTGAAATAGCTAATGGTAAAATTGATGTTTTAATACATACAAAAATACCTAGGTGTGTATAGCAAGTTATACCTAGCAGGGGTCTCCATGTGGATCATCTCAGCTGATTCCCTGTCCCTTCCCTGTGGTGGCACATGGCGTCAGGTAACCAAGGTGATAACGTGTCCAGCAAGGGAGCAGTGTGGGTGCTGGGGCTGAGGCACCCAGCCCTGAGTACCATGCCTTGTTCATTCTCTACTGGTGACTTCATTGGCTCCTGGGCCAAGTGCTGTGCGTCTCCGCATCTGTGTGGGCTGCAGAGTGGAATCTTAGTCTGGTTGGACCAGTGTTACTGTTCGCCCATGCCTGCATCAAGGGCGCCTAGGAGGGTGAACAGAGACTTGGTGCCAGCCAGGTATAGTCCTCGAGCCTTCCATGGGACAGTAGTCGATTACTTTACACACTTTTGCCTGAGGGAGACTATAGGAGGGCTTTGGGGATGTGGGCGGGGACAGAAGCATCTCCTGCTGGGGGGATCTTTTAGCCTACAGCAAGTTTTCACTAGGTGACCTTGTTGACCTGTCAGCACACTAGGCCTGTGCTGAGCAGCTGCATTCCCAGTGGTAAGGTGGGCTACTTTCGGTGAGGTGTATTCCCTGACTAAATATATCTTATCTTTTTAAGCAAATTCACAGGCAACTTCTTTTACAACTACATGATGGGCATCGAGTTTAACCCTCGAATAGGGAAGTGGTTTGACTTTAAGCTGTTCTTCAATGGACGCCCTGGGATCGTGGCCTGGACCCTCATCAACCTGTCCTTCGCAGCGAAGCAGCAGGAGCTGTATGGCCAGGTGACCAACTCCATGGTCCTCGTCAACGTCTTACAGGTAAAGTCCATTTGCAACCAGAGCAGGGCGGTTCTGATGCCTACCCTGTCAGGAAAACCCAAAAGCCAACACATTTCTCATTCTCTGATCCCCTGCTGTTGAGAGTCGGCCCCTTCCTGGGCCTCACAGTGAGCATGCAGTGGAAGAATCCACCAGTGCATGCCCAGCAGGAAGTCCTAGCAGGACTGGTCTAGGGAGGTCTCCTTGGGGATTATACTCAGATGGGATATGGGCACAGGAGTTCCCAGGTAAGGAGGAGAAGTAGGAGGGGTGCTACAGGTAGAATGAGCAGTCTGCGCAGGGCCCTTATACCAGGAGAGACAGCAAGTCTGGGAAACCAAGGACGGGCCTGTGTCCTGAGCAGAGAGCAGCTTGGGAACTTAGGGTTGGGCCACCTGGGTCCTTGTGGAAGTTTCGTGTTCTTGTCAAAAGCAGTGAGACCCTGGGAGGGTGTCCTAAGCAGGACAGTAATGGAATGGGCCAGGGATGGTCACTGGCTGCAGAGTGGACACAGCTGGGTGGGCCCCAGGGGTGAAGAAGGCCAGTTAGGAGACTAAGGACATGGCCCGAGCTGGGTGACCTGAATGCTGGGCTGGTGATGGACCGCAGGGGCAGGAATCCATACCTTCCAGGAACTCTGGTATTTGGGTGGCCTGTGGCAGGTGCCACTCCTGGATCTGAGGACGTAGGCCAGGAAGGACACCCAGGCCTGGGCCTCACTGAGCTTGTGATCCAGTGGATGATGAAGAAGGGCCTTCTCTTCTTGAGCATCTACCATGTGGTCTTCTATAGTCTTCCTCCTCTGTGGCTCCCTCTGTGCCAGGGAGAGGGAAGAGCCAGGGCAGGGGGCTGACTACCACAGGAGCCTGGGGATCAGCTTTGCTGGACCAAGTGCCCAGCACACCTGAGGCCTGAACAGAAGAGCCTGTGTGTGGACGTTGTGGACCCATTCCAGGTCTGGTGCTAGGATGTTGTTGCCTCTCTGAAAAAGAGTGCCCCATGTGGAGTCTCACTCTTTTGTCCCAGGGGACATCCGCTAACTCTGTGAGCATCTTGCTGGTCCTGGCAGCGTGGGTCTGGCCTCCTTGGAAGGTCACGTGGTCCCAGCCAGTCATAGTATATGGCCTTTGCAATATCTGTCCCACATGGTCCTACTCTGAGAAGTGAGGAGTGATGAGGGGGACTCACTTTTGCCTTTGTCCACCTCTGTGAGTGGACATCAGTGTCCTTGGCCATGTGGAGATACAACAGTCACCTGGTCATGCAGCCATGTAACGTGTGTTGTGCTAAGGGGAAGTTGATGGGGCAAACTTCAGGACACTCAGCCAGGGGGTGTCCATGCTGTGTGGACTATGGCACTTGGAGCCACCTCCCTGGGCAATTTGTCTGTTCTGTGTTCCACGGCCCTAGGCTTTGGCTCCCAGGGACAATGCTAGGAGCCCTTCTGACTGTGTGTGGCCCTCCTTGTCCTCTGATGGATGCAGCAAGGTCTGCTGAGAGCACGGACACCCCACATCCCAGGCATGCCAGAGAAAGCAGGAACAGCTCAGCGTGCCCATCAGGAAAGTCGCTCTGTGGCTATGCAGGTGCCATCGCCTGCCCATGTAGTCTGGGTCATTCTCTGAGGCCCCAGCTGAGTGCCAGGGGACAGCAGAGGTAACTGGCAGCTCCTGTCTTGCAGGCTATCTATGTGCTGGATTTCTTCTGGAATGAAACCTGGTATCTGAAGACCATTGACATCTGCCATGACCACTTCGGCTGGTACCTGGGCTGGGGCGACTGTGTGTGGCTGCCCTATCTGTACACATTACAGGTGAGGGGGACTAGGGCAGCAGGGCACGTTCCTTTGGGATGTGGCGACTGGGCCTGTGGCTCCCAGTTCTCAAGACCCCCCAGGCTGACCTCCAGCAGACACTGTACCTCATGCTAAGCTTTGCTCCTTGCAGAAACTTTTGTCCTTGGGGGTCATCAAAGCTGCTCCCCTGTATTTAGGAAGAAGGGAAGGGTCTTTGTAGCACAGATGCTCCTCAACTTATGATAAGGTATGTCCCAAACACCCTTCATATGTTGAAAATATCAAAACACGAAAACCTACCAGAGATAGCTTGACTTTGCTCCCCTTAACCATACCTTAGCTCACAGCCGGGCAGAGTCTTCTAACACAAAGCCTGTTCTGAGTGTTGCCAGCCACCTGCGAGGTACTGGGCCTGCGCCAAGCGTAAATAGCTTTTAGAATGGCCTTGGGTGGCTTTTACTCCATCATAAGTCCACCATCGTCAGTCGGGGTGGACCATCTATATCCTGCTCGGGGTGTCAGAGGGGCCTGGCTTTGCCCCTATGTAGGACCATCAGCCAGGGGAGGTAGCCAAGAGCACGTTGCTGATCACCTCTGCAAAGTCAAGGCAGCAACACTTTCCCCAGCTGGGCTGGACAGAGCTGCGGGGCAACCAGTGTGGTCACTTGTCTGGGGTCTTCATTCCTGGTCCTGGGACCTGCCAGCATCACGCAGGGCTGCCTGGGGAGTCCCTGAGGCAGAGGGAAGCTGTGAGAGGCCTGGCCACCAAATCCTTGCCGTGTACATGGGAGCAGCCCTGCAGATTTGGAAGCTGCCTGAAAGGTCATTCGGCAGGGAAGACCAGTATGCGAGCCCACCAGCTGCGCAGGATGTGAACCCGCAGAGGAGGGTTATGGCTAGTCATCAGGATGGTGATGACATGGCTGGGGGTTGGCCACTGTGTGAGGGTTTAAGGGGCCAAGTGCAGCCCCATGCCCAGCATAACTGCAGAGCCTCAAGGCTCTGAGCTGCCCAGCCTGACTTATTCTCTGCCTAGCTGGCTGAAACCTCGCTGGTGTTCTGGTTCTGTGGGCTCCATTTCCAGGCTTATGAACCTGTGACAAGAGATCTTACATTCTTGCTGTAGCCTGGGCCTTGTTTCAGCCTGGGACACGGTGCCTGTATCTGTGGGCTCCGTACCAACCGTGGATTGAAAATATATATACATACATATTTTAAAGTTGCATCTGTACTTAACATGTAAAGACTTTTTTCTTATTTTCCTAAGCAGTACAGTGTAACAACTATTTGCTAGGGTTTACTTCATATTGGGTGTAATAAGTCATTTAGGGGTGGTTTAAAGAATACAAGAGTGTGTTTGTGGGTTCTGTGCAATACCATGCCACCTTCTATGAAGAGATTGAGTGCCCATGGATCTTGCCATCTGTGAGGGGTGTCCTGGAACCAGCCCCCATGCATAAGTACCAAGAGACAACATTAAATTATATCCACTAAATACGTACATTTTTCATACTGTATTTATATCTTGATTCCCCAGAGAAATAGTCAGTAGGAATGTGTATGTGTATGTGAGTGTGTTTTATTTATTTTTTAGCTCATGTGATGGTGGGGTCTGCCAGGTTCCAAATCTTTAGGGCAGCCAGAGGCCCAGGGAGGAGTTGATACTGCAGTTCAAGTCGGAAGGTTTTCTTCTGGCAGAATTTCTGCTTTGGAGATTAGTCTCTCTCTCTCTCTCTCTCTCTCTCTCTCTCTCTCTCTCTCTCTCTCTCTCTCTCTCTCTTTTTTGGTCTTTTTAGACAGGGTCTCGCTATGCAGTTCAGGCTGGCCTAGAACTCACTTTGTAGCCCAAGCTGGTCTTGAACTCACAGTCATCCTCCTGCCTCAGCTTCCTGAGTGCTGGGATTACTGGCGTGCACCACCACGCCCGGTTAGTCTTTTTCTCTGATTGGACAGAGGCCTACCCACATTATGGGGAGTTATCTGTTTTGTTTTAAATATTAATTTCATCCAGATAAACATGCCTTCACAACGACTAGGGTTTGACCAACTATCTGGATACAGCGGCCTACCCAAGTAGACAGCTGAAACTGATCATTGTCATGTTATATTTAAATTACATTTTACATACAATATTGTATATTTTACATTTATGCTATATATGGTACACAGACATTCCTCAACCTATGGTGGTTTAACTTAATTTTTTGACTTTATGATGATGTGAAAGTGGTATGCATTCTGTACAGATGTACTTGGAATGTTGAATTTTAATCCTATTGTAGGATGGTGATATAATATGCAGAGTGATCATCTTTCTCATTGCTGGGCTGAGGGGTAACAACAGCCGTGGTCTCTAGTGTGCTGTGCCACTAAGCTAGGATGGTCAGAAGATTAGGTATGTGTATGTGTCTAGGAACTGAACCCAGGGCCTTCTCACTGAGGTTACATCTCCAGCCCCTCTATTTGATTTTGAGACAAGGTGTTAGTTACTAAGTTGCCCAGACTGGGTTCAAACTTGGAATCCTCCTTCTCAGCCTCCTAGAGTATTGGAATTATAAGAATACAACACCATGTCCAGCTACTGGATGCATTTGTGACTTATCCTGTTTCCAGCTTACAGTGGGGTTGTTAGGACTTCCATCGTAAGTTGAGGAGCATATGCATGTGGATATGTATCCATATATATATGTGTGTGCGTGTGTGTATGTATAGGTAGGTAGGGAGAGGGCAGGTGGTAGGTGGATACATAGGTACATCTGCATATTTGTGCACTTGAGGCCCACAGCAACCCTCCAAGTAGATGCTTTTATTTACAGAGGAGGGGACTGAGGATGGACATGCTCTAGACTCCTGAGCCCGTGCTCCTACCCTCTGTGTGCTGTGGCGAATTTTCACCATGTCCTTCTTGCCTTCCAGGGCCTGTACCTGGTATACCACCCTGTGCAGCTCTCCACCCCACACGCCGTGGGCGTCCTGGTGCTAGGCCTGCTGGGTTACTACATCTTCCGCATGGCCAACCATCAGAAGGACCTGTTCCGTAGGACCGATGGGCGCTGCCTCATCTGGGGCCAGAAACCCAAGGCCATTGAGTGCTCATACGCATCGGCTGATGGCCAGAAGCATCACAGTAAGCTGCTGGTGTCAGGCTTCTGGGGTGTGGCCCGCCACCTCAACTACACGGGCGACCTGATGGGCAGCCTGGCCTACTGCCTGGCCTGTGGTGGGAGCCACCTCCTGCCCTACTTCTACATCATCTACATGACCATCCTGCTGACCCATCGCTGCCTCCGTGACGAGCACCGCTGTGCCAGCAAGTACGGCCGGGATTGGGCACACTACACTGCTGCTGTGCCCTACCGCCTGCTGCCTGGCATCTTCTAAGAGCCCATCACTTGGCAGCTCTAGGTTGGCAGGCTGTAAGAAAGCATGTGGAGCTGGTCAGTGGGAGCTGGCATCCCAGCTGTGCCCTCTAGAGCTTCAGTTTCCTCATCTGTGAAACAGAAAGAGCCTGGCCCTTGGCAGGTGTCTAGTTGACGTTAGCATTCTTTCCTGTCCCCTGTGCTCAGGGGAATTGTGACTTTACACCAGCAGAAAGGACTGGTTTCTTATTCAGTATACCAAGGGCAGGAAGGTGACCTGCTCACCTGGAAAAGCCCTCTCGTAATAGTTTTTTTGTATCAGGAGTCCAGGGTGTTGCACTGTCCAGACAAAGGAGTGTCTGAGGCTCACCCAGCCACCTTCTGGCTCTCTGTGGCTAGGACTTATTCTTGTTAAATAAAAGCAGAAGTAGGATCTATGAGGTATGCAGGTTGTCCACATCTGCCCTTTGGCATCTGCCCTGCCATGGTGGGCTGGGCTCTCGGCACAGCACTTGTTTGAAGGGCACACAGTACGTGTTAGCAGAGGGTGCCGAGGGACACTTGCAGGAGGAAGGGGCTTCTGTTTCCTTCTTGCTGCTGTTGCACAGCTGGCTGCCCGGGGTGGGCATGGGACATCTGAGGGCACTGTCCAATGTGCAAGCCCTGGACAACCTGGCCACAGCCCTTCTGACACACAGTGAGATCCCAGCTCCCCGTGAGCGTCGTTCAGTGCCTCAGCCGTGTGCCCTCCGGAAGGTATCACTAGCTATACAAGGCACAGATTCTAATGCAGATGGCTCGGAGGACGTCACCATCCAGGGACCTTGGCCAAACCTTCTCCAGCAAGGAGTCCTGGTCTTGGGCAAGTGTTTCTTCAAGAGTTTTCTTCCCAGGGACAGTGCCCTCGACTTCAGGATACTCTGTAAAATTCTTTGGATACAATTCCTTTGCATAGCTGAGAATTCTTTATATTAAATGTTCCCTGCTCAAGTAAATGATGGTATGGTGTCTGTGACCTGAATAGCCTGGCCAATCCCTCAGGGCTGTGGCATGGGATGCACAAGGGGACCCAGGTACTTGCTGGGACTTCAGGTGAGGCGTGCGAGCACAGACACACACACACACCAGCCCTTTGGTTCACTATTGCTGAGCTGCAGGCCTGGGGTCTGTGCCATCCATCACAGGGAGAAAACCCCACTTGGGCCTCTGGCCTCAGCAAGTAAATGGAGAAGCCAGAGAGACAGAGGTGGGCTTGGGGTTGTCTTACTCCTGGAAAACTCAGAGAGTAAAACATGCTTCAAGCAACTGCCCAGGCCCCAGGGAGGAGGGCAGGGCATTGGACTGCTCTGCAAAGTCAGGGCAGGTTGAGCACAGCCAGCTGCCTCTCTCCTTTAGGAAGCTGTGGGCCCCACCCAGGCTGACTTTGAGCCCTTCCCATTGTGCAGGAGTTTAGGGGAAGTTTTAGGGAGTGCAGGTTTAGGGGAATCTCAGGCATCTATTGGGTGCTTGCTGATGGTGCCTCCTTTCCCCCCAGATAGTGAGTAAAGTCCTTTTAAGGAGGCTGGGCCCTGTTCCCCACATTTGGACTTTAGCACTGCTGTTTAAAGGCTGTGTAACCTTGAGGAAGTGATCTGTACTCTTGTGCGTCAGCTTCTTCCTTTGAAAAATGAAGGGGTATGTTATCACCTTCTTTCCTCACTGTGAGAAGGGCTTCACTGACTCATTTAATGGTGGAGCCCTGGCTTCAGATCTTGGATGTGCTGGTCAGTTGGCCAAGGTGTTTTTTGTAGTTTTGATTTTGCTTTGGTTGTGTGTGTGTTGTCTGCTGCAGCCTCCCTGAGCAGGCTGTGGTCTCATCTCTGTGCAGTGTGTACTTGCACAAAATGTGCCGCAAATGCCTGGCCTGCTGCTCCCTCCCACCACCTCCAGGCCTGTCTTCCCCTCTCACCTGCAGGTACAGCTGACTCCTCCCTCTGGGCAGGGGCAAGGTGAGCTCAGATGCACAGGAGGTCAGACTATGCCAGCCTCTGCCACTGCTGGTTACGAAGTACACTCAGTTCTCGGGAGCCACAGCCCCAGTTCTGGGAAGGCTGCCTGGCCCTTCTTCCAAAGTGGGCCCTATGGCCAGGCCCGGCTGGGCTGTGCCTTATGGCGGTTGCTGCATTCTGACAGAGGATCCTTCCCTTTATGCCCACCAGAGGTGCAACAGCCCTAAGACAGGGCCAATGCAAGACTCTATGGGCACGCTCAGAGGTGCCGTTATACCACAGGGAGATGAAAACAGGACATCTCCCCACCCCCAGCCTTGCAAAACTCAGGCTGCAGGATCCACCCTGTGGACTCCAGCAGTAGGCTATAAAGTGGCCCCTCTGCCAGTTTCCTGAGCTGCCTTTGGTAGGGTACTGACTAATTACCAGTTGTGAGTCCCTCAACTCTCTCTGGTGGAACTGGCAGACCACATATACCACCCATGGCTGCATGGCCGATCATTCCAGGATGCTGAAGCTTAGGGTTTGGAGCAACCGCCTGAAATGACAAGCCAGCAAGTGGCCTTTTTTGCTTTTATATTGAGACAGGGTCTTGCTAAGTCACAAAGTTTCCCAGTCTGCCTCAAACTCATGGTCCTCCGTGCCTCAGCCTCCCACAGTGCTGGCATTACAAGCCTGTGCCACCACACCTGGCTCAGGAGGGTAAATATTTGAGATCCACTGCATAGCATGGTAACCGTAATTAATAATAGTGCATTATACATTTCAACATTGCTAAGTGTAGAATTTAAACATTCTCAAAGTAAAAAAAAGTGAGATGATAGTGTGTACATTGGCAAGAGTTAGCCATTCCACATATCTGAACATCACACTGTACCCCATAAATATTCAGGCAGCCCTTTACACCTTGGGGTTCCACATTCACAGATTCCACCACCTCTGGACTGAAAGTACTAAAAATGAACTGCATCAGAACTGAACATGTAAAAACTTTTATCTTTTTTTTTGTAATTAAGTTTATTGGTACATTTTAGGTACATATAATGATCACATTCTTTGTAAAGAATTTGTAGCTGTGCATGATACATCTTGATTCTTTTTGCTCTATCTCCTAGCTTCCCTTCAATCCCTCTTCTTGTCTTTATTTATAAAACCTTTGTTTCCATTTTTTCTTCTTTTCTAATTTTTTTCTTTTTCTTTTCCTTTCCTTCAGTCCTTGCACCGTCCCTGCTCCCTGATTCCCCTTCCAGTCTGAATATTTTTTTTCCTGTTTCAAAATATCTATTATACACTGGTCATGGTGGCACACACCTGTAGTCCCAGAACTTGGGAGGCTGAGGCAGGAGGATTGCTATGAGTTTGAGGCCAGCCTGGGCTACATAAGTGAGTTCAAGACCAGCCTGTACTACAGAGAGACCCTGCCTAAAAAAGCCAAAACCTGAAATAAAAACATTTTGGTCCTTATTTACACTTTGAGTTTCTCACACCAGAGAAACAATGCAGTATTTACACGTGTGTCTGTTATTTCACTTAAAGAGTATGGTCTTAAGGTGTATCCATTTAGCTAGAAATGTCTCAAACTTATCTTTTGTGGCTGAGTAGTACTCCACTGAATAAAAAAAACCCACATCTTCTTTATCCAATCATTGGTTGATGGGCAATTGAGGTGTTTCCAAGATTTAGCTACTGTAAACTGTGCCACTACAAATGTGGGTGTGCTTATGTCACTGCTATGGTGCTTACCCTTGGGGCATGAGACTGGGTCCAGTGGACCCATCCTTTACTTTTCTACTGTAAACTTGTATGTTAGTGTTATAGTCACTGGCTGTGTGTCTCTGTACACATTTCCCTGAGGGATACAGGAAGCAAGCTATGTGTTTTCCCACTTGGTGTGATAAATGGCAAGGAGTGTGCATGCATGCAAAAGTGGCAAAATGGGATTTGAAACCACCCTTATGCAGTTTCTGTGCATGTTTAAGCATCACAGAGGGTCCAGTAGACCCACACCACCCCAGGATTTGTTTTTTAAAAAGTTTTCTTTTGATTTTTCTGGTAGAAGTAGCCCAGTTCGGTACAATGGCACATGCAAAACCAGATTTGCAGGTTTTGGAGGAGGTCAAAAGTGAATCATCAGATTACTCATGCATGGATGGTGAAGATGATCCATTATGGTAAAACACATGCTTTCATAACAGAAGAGTGGTGTCATGGTGGATGATGATGATGATGATGATGATGATGATGATGATGACTTTGACATGAGCCAAAGTTCTTGTGACAGTGAAGTGGATACAGATATAGATGCAGAGAATACAGACCTCCTTGATTCAGATGACAAAGAAAACAGCAATGTGAGTACATATTTGACTAGTTGAAATGTTGCAAAGTGGCCGCACAACCAAATGGAATCATCCAATGTTAGAACTAGGTCTGAAAATATAGTGAAGGTCTTGGCAGGGGTAAAATGTATTGGATAGAATGACAGCACTGCCATTCAAGATTAGAAATTGTAACAGACAAAATGTTACAAGATGCAACGAAATACACAAAGGCTGAAGTGCAAGTAAAATGTTCTGTATGCACAAATAGCCATATTTAAAAATGTATTTATTATGACACCTTACTAGCTGAACTGAGAGCATTTATAGGTCTGCTGTACTTAGCACAGATTTCTTTTTTTTAAACATCATTTACAGACTTTTACTTAATACGTATTCCTTTGGAAATTTATATAACATTTTTACAAGCATTAACATTTCCCAACCACTGAGCAGGGAACACTCCAGTTCCTTACAGGCTATATAGTAAAGTGATGTGTGGTGTCATTTAGTCCCTAAAAGTAGAACTGACATGCCACAGTCTTTTGGTCAAGCTAAGACACTGCTGACATACTGTTGTTCCGTCCCTTCATCTAAAAATGCTTCTGTGGAGGATATGTCTTTATGCTGCTTCCTCTCTTTGCTCTGATCTTCTTACAGCTTCAGAATTATGTTTTGGATTTCTTTTTTCGTTCTCATTCATGGCAGTGGAAACCAGTTCATCAAATTCACAGGTAATTCAAAATTTAGTATTGGATTCTCAAAAAGCTCTCTATGTACTGCAATACCTATACACCACAATCACTGAAGCTGTTTTGCTGTGGTGCTTTTGGATTAGAGCCTTTCATAACATCTTTGGGAAAACTTCTTTTGCTTCCTGTTTTAATTTCCCATTCCACTTCTAAATACTCTCTTAGAATTTTTACATTTGACCAAGAGGGGCCTCTGAGTGAGTCCATAGATAGAATACAAGGTTGTTTACAGATAGTAGGCTTTAAATGCCACTGTCCTATTTCTGAATTGCAGTTGTCATCAGCAAGGAGCCATAATCACTGCTATCAGCCTGGTTATCTTAATCTTCTGAGAAGCTGATGAGTTCGTCTTCAAGCATTTTACTACCTTCAGCTGACTCATCACTATAGTTCATTCTGCTATTGCTTAAGCCATCTGGATAATGTACAGAATTGGAACATTCATCCTGTAGGCCATTCTCACTTTTAGTGCTATCTACAACTTTCTGGCATGAAGATTCTCCTTTATTGGACTCTTCATTGTCACTTGCAGTATCATTTAGTTTCTTCACAGTGCATACGTTTCTCAGACCACAAGGGTTGTTTTCTTCCTGTCCACTGCTTGAATCAGTTACAACTAAGCAATGGTCTTTAGCTAGCGTCTTCTTAATGATGGGGTTGGCAGAAGAACTCTGTGAACAACTGTCCATTTGATCGGCAGAAGAAGAACTATAACTGTCTTCTACAGTTGAATTTTTTTGTATGATGGCATTTTCATGGTAATGAAGGTTAGGTTCTTACTTTGGTTTTCCTAAACCAGGGAAACAAACAGCAGCCAAAAACCAGTGTGCAGCTTCATTGAGGGGTACAAAGATAAAATCCTTCTCAAAAATGTCTACATGCTGGGTCCATGTTTTTACTCTCCTGTGTTGTTTTTGTTGTTTTGACAGATTAGTTATTTCATGATTTCGCCTCTCTCTCTGATTGAGGCATTTGTAGAAAAAAAGAACTGAATGTATGAATTCTGTCAGCTTCTTCTTTCTTCAGTTTTTCAAGCCCCAAATATTTAAAAATTCTCCTTCACTTAGACAGTGCAGGTCCTCTTCAGTAACAGAAATGACCCCCCTTAGCAGGAGGTGGTGGACACACTCTCAGTTTTTCTACAGGCCCAGTGAAGATGGTGTGGCTTTCTTCAGATTCTTCCTCCTCTCAAAAAACTGGAATTGCTGTTTGTTTCTAAGTTGTATTTTAGATTCAAAGTACATAGTTTTAACTTTGTCTTCTTTTTGCATACAACTTCTTTTCATGCTCTCTTTGCAGCTTCTTGTACAAGAAACACATCTGCTATTGGCTTCTTCCAAGAGAATTTTCCTAAAAAAACTGGAAACATTATTCTTTTTATCGATGTTATCAGTGATGTTCTCAAATACCACATTTGTCTGTGGATCAAGGCTATTTTGGAAAATTTAAATGATGTATTGTTCTTCCAAATTTGTTGACTTATTTATTTCTTTACAATCATTCCATACTTTATCTTCCTTATTCACTGGCAGCTGCAAGCTCAGCTTTAGACACATTGTTGCTATCATCTGAAGAAACAGCCTGGTAATTTTTGGACATTACACCATTAACATTTCCTTTTTTTTTTTTTTTGGTCTTTTTGAGGCAGGGTCTCACTATGCAGTTCAGGCTGAACTTAAGCTCACTTTGTAGCCCAGGCTGGTCTCGAAGTCTCAATGATCCTCCTGCCTCAGCCTCCTGAGTGCTGGGATTACATGCGTGTGCTACCATGCCCAGCACATTTAGTTAGATCAGAGGTATTTAAAATAATCTCTATAGGATCACTTTCCGGTTCATCCAGATGTATCTTGATAAAATCTACAGAGAAAATTACAGGTACTGTTAATAGTCAAAACAGTGTTCCAACTTGTATACTTTGACAGCTTAAAATGACACTTTCAAAGAGACTTGGGCATCTTAAAGATATAGGGTCAATTAAAGTTTCATGAGAATTAGCTTTACAAGGTGTGGTGATAATAGGACTGCCAAACTGGTCTTTCATTCTTGCTTTCCTTGGCAATGTGACAGTGTTTAGCTCTGATTCTGGTGGAATGCTTTTCGGCTCACGCTCAGCAATGCCGTGATTTTCATTCAGTGCTGCTTCTACTTTTCCAGGGGATGGTGCTGGAGAAGAACATGCTGAGTCAGCAGGCCGAGGAGCTAGGCTGTCTCTTCTGTTACTCTTGTTATTATCATCATCATCACTGGACAAAATGATTGGACCCTTTAGGTCTGACAAGCTTGTTTTTCTTTCTTTCAAGTTTGTGATTTTGGGTATTTTTGCCTCAGGTAAAATGACTTTTCCATTAGTCTATAAGTAATTATGTCTACTGTCATCACGACTGACAGTTATATCAGTTGGAACCTTTTCCACGCTGTTCCCATAAAACTTCTTGGTTGGCAATCCTGTGTTTTGTGACTTTTGTCCTCCAGAATTTTGATGAATTGATGTTCTTAATAATGGTCCAGTAGATGCATTCAGAGTTACAGTTTGTCTGCAATGTCTTTGCAAATCATTATGAAAAATAAGACCACAATGTTGGCATTTGGTCTGATTTTCTTTTTCTTTTCCACATTTTGGGCAACATTCACATTGTCCAGAAACCTCTAAATGAGTTAAAAAATTTTTAAAGCAGGAGATAGAGAAGTAGGTTGGTATGTACTTCAACGCTGTTTTTGTTCTACATTCTTCTTAATTTCAGGCTGTACTTGTGATTCAGACTGTTCTGTTTTCTTCATTATATGTTCAACACTATGGGGCTGACTTAACCTTACAAGATTAATTTCAGCTTTTTGGACATGAGGTGGGTATTCTTTCTTTTTGGTCTGGATTGCTTCAGGCTCCTGTTTTTACTACTGGTATTTGTACATGGGCATGATGAAAACGTTTACCATGAACTGTAGTTCCAGAACATAATGATGCATTTTGTGTATTTTCACTCCATTTCTTATTGTTGCTCGACATGTTAAGTCCAATTGGGTTGCCTTTCAAAGTTTTAAAACTTTCACTCTTGTTTCATCCCACATACGTCTTCAAGATGAAACCACCAGAACTAGTAGCAGCAATTTCAGATGGATGATTTAACGTTTTTCCTTTTGAGGTTTCAGAATCCTCATCATCTTCAACACTGAGTAGATTTGCCCCAATTTTGTAAAAATGTTTGAAAGGGGCACACTTCCTCTTCCGATGAACCTCATATTTAATTCTATTTTTTCACAACTAAAAAATACTAACTGTTCTTTATCTGTATCTCTTTCATTTTCTTCTTCATGATCAAAGCTCCAATTATTTTTAAAACCTCAGTCTCTCTTAGGCTCTGATTTAGTCAAAGCCATGAAATGGCCTCCCGCTTGTGTTAATGGGAAGTAGTTTCAGCTGGGATGAGGACAAACTGGGACTCTTGTGCATTTCTCGTGGGATGTAAAATAATGCAACCACTACGGAAACGTCGCCCAAGACAGGGTCTTACAGCAGTTCAGTCTAGTCTTCAACTCACTATGTAGCACAGGCTGGCTTCAAACTTGAAGTAATCCTCCTGCCTCGCACTCCCGAATATTGGGTTTTACAGATGTGTGTCACCACCTCCCCGCCCCGATCTTCCTCCGCCCACGCTGCTGCTTTCTGCTGGCCTTGCCACCGCCTGCGGGGAACTGGGACTGCCACAGGCTTCCGGTATGGGGCGCAAGCTCCCCACCCGCACAAAGGCACGCGTGCGCGGGTGGGCCCAGCCCGCCTGTCTTCTCCTCAGGCCTCCGCGGCTGGGTTTCAGCAAGTGCAACTGTGCTCCCGATCCGGCTGCTCTGCACGCGGGCCGCTTATGCAAGGCTACCTGGACCAAGGTGAGGCGGAGGGGAAGAGAAGAGGCCATGGGCGCGCATGCCCAGTCTGCAATGTGAGGCAGTCTTCAAGCATGACAACTTCATGTTCTGTGCACATGTTTCACTTACACTGCTAGCACATGTGCTTAGCTTTCCTTTTCTATATGGCAATCTGGTCATCTCTCTTCACTTCCTCTTTTGTCAGGCGCTTCCTACTGTATTGTACAACATGCACCTACCAGGGAAATAAGATGTCAATAATATATCAAATATGTAATGAGTGCTTAGACTAGACATAAGCATTTTCACATCAGCTGTTTACTTGCTTACAAAACTTAAAGATAACATCAAAAATAAAAACTTATGTGAACTACAATGTAAACACAAAAGCCTCCCAAATAAATAAGCTTCACTTCAACTGTCACATCCAAGGCATAACAACTTCACACATAACAACTGCATGTTCCATACACAGATACCATTTACACTGATAGTACATATATTTTGTGTTCCTGTACTTTCTTGTAGGACACAGTTGACATCCTTTTTATTTTCCTGTTGTCATAGTAGGTCTTTGCGATGCTGTACCTGCCTGTTCACCTGTCACCTCATCAATATGCTCCACAATTTTTTTTTTTTTTTTGCATAGTTCTTTGGGCAGAAACATTTTGGTTTTCCTCTGCTATAAATGATCTCTTATGAGCTCCAGTCCCAATCTTCTAAGATATAGGCAGAGAATTGTTGAACAAAAACCAAACGGCACAGGAAATACTTCAAAGAATCAACACCTGGGATCTCATCTTATTGAAAAGGTTTTGCACATCTAAAGAAAGCACCAATCAAGTAAAAAGAAAACCCACAAATTGGGAAAAAATTTTAGCCAACTGCCCCTCAAAGGACTTCTATCTAGGACATATAAAGAGTTAAAAAAAATCAGGCCCCCCAAATTCAAAGACCCAATCCAAAAATGGACATTTGAGATGAATACACACATCTCATTTGAGATGAATACACACAGATGAATACACACATATTTGAGATGAATACACACAGAAGAGATACTAATGGTGAATAAATACATGAAAAAATGTTCAACATCATTAGTCATTTGAGAAATCCAAATTAAAACAACACTGAGATTTCATCTTACCCCAGAAAGAATGGCTACCATCAAGAAATCAACCAATGACAAATCCTGGACAGGCTGTGGGGAGAAAGGAACCCTATGCCACTGTTGGTGGGAGTGTAGCTTGGTGAAACCACTGTAGAAATCAGTTTGGAGATTCCTCACAAAACTAGGATTGGAAGTCCCATTTAACCCAGCTATTCCCCTTCTGGGTATTTTCCCAGAAGAATTAAAGACATCATACCACAGTGATATATGTGCACCCATGTTTATAGCAGCACAATTTGTTATAGCTAAATCTTGGAAACAATCCAGATGCCCATCCACTGAGGAATGGATAAAAAAGATGTGGTATTTTTATACAGTGGAGTATTACTCAGCTACAAAAAAAGATAAGCTTGAGGCTTTTGTAGGTAAATGGATGCAACTAGACACTATACTCATACGTGAAATAAATCGGACACAGATGTGTAAACATCATATTGTCTCCTTCAAGTAAGAAACTGAAAGACTAGGTAAAACTCAAAATGTACAATAGATGATAGGAAAAGGAAAGAAATTGCTCAAAGGAAGGAACATCTGGGATGAAGGAAAGAAGAAAAAAGAAAGAAGGAATGCAAAATATAAATTATATATGAATAGCTGAGATAACTTTAATGCTGATGTCTGATGGTATATTGAAAAGAACAGTTAATGCTTATAATTTTTTATGTTCTGATCGATTTTGCACACTTATGTCTGGTAATCTGAGCAACTGATTTGAAGGTAACAATAAGCAATGGAATTACAATGGTGAACTCCTACCATCTTGTCTAGTGAAACTCTGTATTGTCTCTAATGTTTTATCAAGGAATTATTTTCTTATTCTCTTTAATGGTTTGAGCAATCTTCCATTCTTACATCTGTTAATCTGAGCAATGTAATTGAGGATAGCGATATGTAATGTAACAACCACTGTTAATTCATATTATTTTGTCTTGAGACCCTGTATCACTTTAAATGTTCTTGCTTTGATTTGTTTGTTTGTGATATTGGTATGCTGCCACTGTTCTATTTTTTGTTTGTTTGTTTCTCATTCACTACTCTCTGTAAAATAAAAAAAAAAAATCAACCAATAACAAATGTTTGTTTTCTACACAAGACTGTTTTTCATTTTTGACTTTTAAAATAGGTTCCCAATGATCACACTCTCACCACTTATCCCAGAGAAACAGAATGTTTGGATCACACACAACCTATAAAGAATGTTTACACTGCTTGGTTCATACTCGCCAGAAGTTGAAACAGTTCAGAGGTCTTCCTGCAGCTGAAAGGGATGTCCAGACTACAGATCCTTAGTCAGCAACAGACAGGCACAAACCACTGGTCCACACAGCCACTTGGAAGGATCTTTATGGGATTGTGTTAAGCAGGAAGCAAGTCCTGAAAGATTACATGTTGGATGATTCCCTCCCTCTAAAATTCTCCAAATAATAAAATCATAAAACTTGATAACAGATTTGAGATAACTAGGAGTTACGGATGGAGTATGGAGGAGGCATCTTCAAAGTAAAAGGTTTTTGGGGTAAAGAAGCACTCTGTAGGTTGACTATAGGATTGGTATGTGCATCAGCATGTGTAGGAGATTTGCACAGAGTTTTACACACACATACACACACACACACACACACAAACACACACACCACTAATGCAGGGGACAGTTATTCTTATTTTTTATTATTTATTTTTTATTTTTTATTATTTTTTTTTATTTTTTTGGTTTTTCTCCGGTACCGGGAACCGAACTCACGACCTTGTGCTTGCCAGGTAGGCGCTTTTGCCGCTGAGCTAAATTCCCAGAGGGGACAGTTATTCTAATAAGCTTGCTGGTTGTATCAGTGTGGACAACCTGGTTGTGATATCGTTACCACTGTGGGGAGCAGAATTTCTCTGCAGTGCTTCTTGCAAATGTGTGCAAATTATCTCAAAATAAAAAGTTCAATAAAAAAATAACAGTTAATGTGGCCTCTGCTGACCCAGGGCTGACCAGCTCCTGTCCCCTGTGCCAAGCACAGCCAGCAGAGACTATGTGTCCGTGCTGCAGATTCCTGTATAGATTCGGATCTCGGCATGACCTGTGTGTGGAACAGGAAGAGCAACTTGCTTGCTCTGCTGCTCTGCACTCTCCTGTCCTCTCCGAAAACTGCATCCTCGTCATTCCACCTCAGCGAGCTGCCCTGTTCTTTCTGAGAGCTTCCTCATAGTCCATTGCATGGCTTTACTTCACCTGCCTCTATTGGTTATTTATGATTTTTTTGAGTCTCTTTCTCATGACACCATAATACTTGATCTAGCAGCCATTTTGGCATGTGGTGGGATATGGTTGTTGTGGACATTCCTGGTGGTGGGATGATAGTGACAGATCCAACAAACCCCAAGCTCCCTGTGCGAGGGTGACCTTGCCATGTTCCTGTGCAGGGGAGCACTAGGAGGTTGTGCAGGTCCCTCAGCTGTGTTCCTGGTGTCATCTCTTGTGTTAAAGGGAAAGTTGCTGTCTCCATGACCTTCACATGGCAGAACTCACACGTCCTGTGGAAGTCAGGCCCAGGGCCCAAGAATCTTCCTGCTGGCAGTGAGGAGGAGAAGGCTGTCTCCAGCTAAGGACACACACACTTTTAGCCTCCTTGGAGCCTCACATGTGCCAGAGGCAGAAATATGTGAGCAAAGCCTCAAGCCATGTACTCCCGGGGCCCTGGCCTAGACTACCAACTCCTGCTCAGGGATACAATGACAATAAAACACTGACAAGGGATATATCTTAGTTACAAGGGGCACCAGGACGGTCAAAGCCCAATAATGGGCTAAGATACGAGGCACCGGTGTTCTCGGCCTTTATTGGGTGCACAGTGTGATTGGGGGTTGAGCTGGTGGGCTGCAGGAAGTGGCGGGGGTGAGCTGCTGACACGATCAAGGTTCAAGAATTGAGGAACAATGGATTTTTGGAAAAGCACACAGGAACAGATTGGGGTTAACTAGGAACCTCATTATCTGTGAACTATGACTACTGAGCTAGAAGGAATTTGTATGAGTCAAAGTCCTCAGCTACCACGTTATCTTGCTTTGAGGTGCCAGAACTTCACAGACTGTTTGCTGGTCCCAACTGTGGCTGTTGGCTTAAAGATAAATCTGTCCTTAAACCAGCTGGGAGTCTCACTACAAGTCAAGTAGGCCTAGGACAGACTCCATTCATTTTTGTGCCAATTTACTAATATTAAGTATTGCCTGCCTCTGTACCACATCAAGCTGGCCCTCAGAAGTTTAAGAAACCTGCTACTCCCATTCTGTGAGGTACCTGATACCACAGCCCAGAACCTTTGCCCATGTCTGTTGCCACCACAGCCCAGTGGATGTGGCTTTGCTCACTCCCAGAATTCCCACTGGGCTGGACAGAGGTGGTGTGGCACCGGCTCAGGTGCACAGCTGCATTCCAGTCTGTGTATGAGCTGGAGGGTGTCCTAGAGAAGGGAGTCACAAGCCAGGACCCTGGGCCAAGGGAATAGATATGGAAGCCATCAAGCCTGGCCCTGTGCCTGACAAAAGCTGAGAGTTCAGGTCTAGAAGGATGGAAAGGCAGAAAGACCCAGAAGAAACTTTTCTCAGCAGGGCTTTGCCAGGGAGGAGGATACCTCACAAGGCCATTTCTCTGCCCAAAGAGGAACAGAGTTTTCTCCCAATGGAGGCCAGAGTCAGTCATAAAGAGGTTGTTCCGTAGCATACTGTGGGGGCCTTGGGAGGAAGGAAGCAGCCCAGCAGCATGGAGCCTCCCCGATGTGACTGCAGGCAGCCCAGGGAGGGAAGGGTTATGTGTGAGCTCACCTGAAACCTCCTGCCCCACATACAGGATCAGCCCCAGATTTGGGTGGGAGGGCAGTCCCAAACCCCTGTATTTGGGTGGGTGGAGGCTCAGGCCAACGTCTATACAAACACCTCCAGTGCCTTCCATATACAGAAACATCTTTCTTCCCTCATCTAAGGAAACAGACCAAAACAGGGCACCTCGCCGGGTGCCCTGCAACGTCCCTTACCTTTCCTCATGGGACACTGGTGATTCAGGCTCTACCAAGTTTAGTCCATGCTACCAAGCACTTGCTTTTCCAAGTAAGAAACCGTGGCTCCTCTGGAGATACCTCTGCCCCTCCAGCCATGGTGTGATGTTTGGTGGGTAGCTTTGTGTCTCCTGGTCCTTCCTCAGGAGGAGGGTGTAAGCACTGCCTGTGAACTGGTCCTTGGGAAGCATTACACACCATCCTCGGCACTCAGAGAATAGTACTGTGACTGCTTCCAGATCTTACACTTTGGGTGTCAGGAGAGCAAGCCGAGGACCTGAGAACAAAGAAATGTGCCCCAGAAGAGTGGCGACACTAAGTCGTTCCAAGCAGTCTGTAGTAACAAAGGTGCACTGTGTTCAGTGCACTGGATCGCAGGTTGCTCACTACATGGTTTATCCTTCCTACAACAGCCCTCTGAGGAGGAGGAGGATGAGCAGGAGGAGGAGAAGTAGGAGGCAGGGGTTAGGAAACCCTGTTCCTGTCGAGGTGACATAAGAACTAAATGCCCCAGAGAGAAGGATGTGCGGCAGCTCCCTCTAGGAAACACACCTGAACTCCCATTGTGTTCTGCCTCTTGTGTCCTCATACTGTGAGCAAAAGAAAGGAAAAAAAATTTTTGATGGAGCGAAACAAGAATACTGAACAGTGTATCTGAAGTGGTGATTTTCAGATGGTGGACAACAGCAGCACAGGACAAGACTCAGAGAAGGAGGATGATCCTGGCCATTCCCCAGTGTCCAGCTCATTTCCGCCAAGTCTGACTGCTTAGGCAGTTTAAATGTGCTTTGAGCTGGATGTGGTGGCTCATCCCTGTAATCCCAGCACTTGGGAGGCTGAAGCAGGGGGATCGTTTCGAGTTTGAGACCAGCCTGAGCTACAAAGTGAGGTCAAGGCCAACCTGAACTGCATAGCTAGACCCTGTCCCAAAAATACAAAAAAAAAAAAAAAAAAAAAAGTGCTTTGAGGAGCATAATGTGTCCAAACCCCAAGAAGACACTGAAAATCTGAATGCCCTTTATCTATTAAAGAAATTGAGCTGGGTATGGTGGCACACCTGTAATTCCAGGACTTGAGAGGCTGAGGCAGGAGGATCATTGTGAGTTTGAGATCAGTCTGGGTTACAAAGTGAGTTCAAGGCAGATCTAAACTGCATAGCGAGACCCTATCTCAAATAGACAAGAAAAAAAAAAGAAATTGAGTTTTTAATAGCAAAATATTCTGACAAAGAAAATTCTAAGCCCAAATGAACTGACTGATGAATTCTACCAGTTTCTTAAAAAATAATACCAATATTACATACATTTTCTCATACTATAGAGAATGAGATACTTTATAACTCATTTTAGGAAGTCAAGATAGTACTTGAAACAAAGCCTTAGGAAGAAATATTATAAAGAAAGTTGTAGTCTAATCTAATGATAAAATCTACTCAGCATGATATTAACAAATCAAACCTGGGAATTCTTCAAAAGGCAAATGCTGCATCACAAAGTGGAATGAATTTAATGATCACAAAGTTGCTTGAATATTAAAAAACTAATGAGCATAATCCATCATGTTAACAAAATAAAGAGTAAAAACCATTTGATCATATCAGTAGATGAAGAAAAATTAGATAAAATGAGACACCAATTCAAAATAAAACTGTCAGCAAACTGGAAACACAGCAGGATGTTCTTAATCTGATAAAAGATATCCACAGAACACCTACAGTTAGCTTCATATGCATTGATGGGGTGTAGAACTCTCTCTGTAAGATTAGGAACAAGGCAAAAATGTCTACTATTGTCACTTCTGCATATCATGATCTTGGAGATTCTAGAGATTGCAATACAGCAAGAAAAAGAAATGTAAGACAGACTGATAAGAAACAAGTGAACTGGCACAGTCCACACAGTTATACAGAAGAGTCAATGTGCCGGCCGTCACTGCTGCCCTTACAAGGCCCCACTTAGAAGGCAGTTCTGGAAGTGCAGTTTAAGGGGTTTCCCCACAGGAGTTGGTAAGAGCAGCTTACTGTGTCTAAACACAGTGCTACAAACGCAATAGCTTTTCCTTCTGAAAGTCTAGAATTTCAGCACATGCCATAGAGGCTGCATATGGAACATGGCTGGCCTTCAGTAGAGTCCTGGGTGAGTACAGTCCTAGGTGATCCCCTTGGAAGAGACTCTTAGAAGCTCTAGTCTTCCCCAGGCTTTCCCCTTTGTTGGTTTTGTTTTGTTTTTCTTTGCAGGAGGTAGATTCTGTGAGTCCTAGTGAATCATTCATTCTGAGGTTGGTCTGCTCCCTCTTCCAACATAATTATGCAGAAAATCCAAGGACGAAGCTACTAGAACTAAGAAGTGAATGTAGGGGCAGGGTATTTAGCTCAGCGGCACAGTTCCTTCCTGGCAGGCGTGAGGTCATGAGTTCAATTCCCGGTACCAAAAAACAAACAAAAAACAAACAAAAAAACAAACAAACAAAAAAAGAGATGAGGATATAGCTCAGTGGCACAAGTGCCTGCCTGGCAAGAGCAAGGTCCTGAGTTTGATTCCCAGTACCAAAAAAAAAAAAAAAGAAAAAAAGAAAAAAAAAAAGAAAAAGTGAATGTAGCAAGGATGCAGGATACAAATCAAGCTGCAATATATATACAAAATTGCTATGCTAGCAAAAAAGTAAATGGAAAATGAAGATTTTTTAATATCATTTACTAAGATATCAAAACACTCAAAATAAGATTTTAATTAGAAAGTGTAGAAGACTTACTGCACTGTGAAAAACTACAAAGTATTTCTGAAATTTAGAGAAATCTAAATAGATAAAGGGACATGCTATGTTTATGAACTGGGAGACTCAGGGAGGAGTCCATCTAGGCCCAGCAAGGCATGAAAGAAAGGATCTTTTCAATAAAACAAAGATAAATGTAAAAAATAATAATAAATAAAAACTTCTGGATCATTCAGAAACCCTAAGTGGGAAAATGAATTTTGACCCTCTCATGTCTATTTTAAAAAAACAAAGGAATGATTTTAATTAGGCAGAGATTTTTGAACAGGATGATAAAAGCACTAACCATGAAAGGAAAGAGATGAAATTGGAAGGTAATGCAGTTAAGAACTTCTTTTCATCAAAAGAAAATGTTAAGAGAGCGAAAGGCAATTCACAAGGAGGGAAAAGATATTTGCATCAGCGCTTCTACCAGAGGGCTTGTGTTGGAATATACAATGGACTCTTACAAATCCTGATGAAAAGGACTGCAAAATGATGTTTTTAAAATGAGGAAGAATCAAAATGACCAGTAAGCATATGCCGATGGGCTTGATACCATTAGTCATCAGGAAATCAAAGTAGTCACTGCGAGCCACCTGCACCCACACCAGAACATTGGAAATGCGCAGGGCAGAGAAACACCTCCGTGGTAAGGGTGCGACATGACAGGGATGTCTTCTTGTGGCTGATGAGGGTGCAAGTTGGTACCATGCTATGACAGGGCTCAGAATTGAGTTGAAGTTGCTCTCATAAACCCTGACAAGATAAAAGAGAGGGTCAAAAGGTTGTGAAAGAAGAGTTCTCAGGCATGATCGTCTGAGAGTTACTATCACAAAAGACTGCTGGGACCACAGCTTTGCACACAAAAAAATACTTCTACAAGGTCATCTGCCCAGCACCTGATTGTTCAGCCTCAGACTGCTGTCATCTGCACTAATCCTGTGGCCAAGGAGCACTGTTACAGAGCACCTTGTATATGCCTTCTGATGTTTGCCTCCCTTGCCCCAACCTCTTTAAATATGCTGCTCATTGTTTACTCTGGAGCACACCTTCCCCCCGTAATGCTATGCTATTCTCCACCAAATGCCACCATTCCCCAGAGACTCTGCCCCTAATTGTTACTTAGGTTGCCAACCCCTTGCAGAAATGGTTGGATAACATCTGTTAAAGTCGTGCATTTACATTCCCCATAAGCTACTGGGAATATTCCCAAGATTAAAACACTTCGGTTCATCAGAAGACACATACAAGAATATTCACAGTGGCATTATAACAATAGAAAAAGTCAAAAGCAACCTAAATGTCCACCAACAGCAGGATGAAGAAACAACGAAGGGCCCCTAACCATTAATTACGATATGTCAACTTGATTTGAGCAAGACCAGCCTCGCTGATTAGTAAATTCTGGGTGTCTGTGGATGACTGACATGTAGGCCAGTGCACTGATGGGGGAAGACCCATCCAGATGTGGCTAGAACCAACCAACAGGCTTGTAGCTTGGGTAGAATAAAAAGGAAAAGAAGGCAGTGTTTCTCTTTTTTGGAGGAGCTCCCTTCTTTGCCATTGCCTTTGGATATTTTTTCAGCATTCCAGAGCAGGCTCCTCAGGCTTCTGATACAGACTCAGCCTGGTGATTCAACAGCGAGCTTCCAGGCCTTCAGCCTTGCTACTGGAACCTCTGTGTGGCGCACAGCCAGCCAGTTTTGATTCTTCAGCCTCTAATCCCCCAGATGGCCAGTGGAACTCTTCTGTTTTTGATCCTGTCACCTTATCTAATGAATTCCTTTATTATGTTGATTCTGTTCCTCTAGAGACCCCGAATACAGCATTGCAGCAAGGAAAAAAGACCAGCAAGTGAAAGATTGCTACATACAACAGCATGGATGGACCTTGAATACACAATGTCTAGTGTAGGAAGCCAGACCTGAGACTGAGAGCACATACCCTGCCTGATTCCACCTGTGTGAGTTGCTGGGCAGGAGAAATTTCTTATAACAGAAGATAGAAAGGTGAGCATCCCCAGCAGTGAGCGGTGTGGGTAGGGAAACTGATGTGGAAGGAAACGAGACCCACCTTCAGGGAAGTAAAAATACAAAATTCCTTGTCTTGACCCGGTCACTTGGGCCAAACAAATATGAAAAACCACCCTGTGTGCCCTAAAAGTCATGCCGTCCAGTCTGTGTACACCACATCTATCTTAGAAAGGAAAAAATGCACCAGATGTACCAGTGGTGGAAGAGGTGAGGGGGAGATGAGGACATGGGAGGGGTCACAGTCCTGCTCACAAGGCTGATGATGAAAGCAAGACCACGAAGCAGGTCCTGGTGCCACAGCGCTTGCAGAGGCCCTCTGGGTGCAGAGGGTCCTGAGCGTGGGTTCCGGATGGCACACAGAGACAGACACAAACTGAGGCCAGTCCATTCCTCTTGGTGACTCATTCACACCCCACACCAGACTTTTATTTCTGTCATTATTCGGGTGGGAGGAAGCTGCGGTGCTGCATCTCAGCAATTTTCCCCAGGTCACATTCTGCGTTGATCCCACATCCCCACTGCTTGGCTCCAGAGCCCTGTGCTTATCCATTGCTTACTCACTGTGAGTCCCATCTCCTCCCCGCTCCGCCCTGTAGCCTTCCATCTCTTTTCTGGCTGGGATGCTAACAGCCCCGAGTCTGTTCTCTAGGACCTGAAGCTTAGAGAAGCAAGGATATTTCTCCAGTTAGGTCCCCAGTGATGAGACTTAGCATCTGGATAGAAACATGACATTCATAGAGATGGCATCAGGAACTGGGTCCTTGACACACAAGCAGGGATGTGGAAGCCACCTACTCTGTTTTGGTCCCCTACGTCTATGTCCTAGCTTGAAGAGGCAGCACCGCAGGTCCTAGGAGAAAGCCAGGTTCCAGAGATCCTGATGTCCTCCTGACTGTGGTATGCACCATACACCGCAAGATGTGTGTGGCGCATGCTCAAAGAGTCACCTCTGTGCCCTGTCCACATCAGACGGCCTGCTGTTTTGGCCAACTGCTAAGATATCTGCTTATAAGGTGAATTTAGTAAATCCCTCCTCTGCCCTTACCCACTTCTCCTGCCCCTCTGCACATGTGATACCCCCACTGTCTCCTGATCTGCTTTCCCCTGTGCAGAGCTGGAGCACCTGTCTCCCAGTAGCTCAAGAGGTCCTTCCATTTCCAGGCAAAGGCTGCAGAGTCTCCTGAGGTCCCGATGCAGGACAGATCCCTGGAGGGACACACACTCCAAAACAGTTATAAGGTAGACATAGAAAACACAGAAATGCAAACATAAAAATTGAAAGATAATATTCTGGGGCTACCTCAGGCAGGGGCTGATGTCCCTCCAGGGTGAGGCCCTGAGGTCAGGAGTATTACAACACAGTGCAATTGTTGTGTATAATGACAGCCAAGCCACCAAGCAAAGCTTACCTTACACCCAGCACCCTGCTAAGGAGGACAGAAAGGTTTGTTGTCTGTCTTGGCGATGCCAGGAGGTTTTAACGTGTTGTGTTCCACAGGGTGTCCACTAATTGTTTACTTTAGTAATACGGAGCTACTTTTCCTTGAGGGAGAGATGGAGGGTGTGGATGGGTGTGTTACAGGTGGTTTCCTACAGCGCTTTGTCTCTGTCACTCTGGTTTGGCCTATACATGTTCACTGTTTAATCAAGATCTTTCAGAATCTTTTATTATTATTACTTTGAATAGGGAGGGAGCATGACCCTAGGCAAGACCAACCACTGCTGAATGAACCTGAACTGAGAATTCAGTCAACAGATGCTCTGACTCTACACTGGGAGAGCAGAGGTGAGAGCAGAAATGTTGCTTCCGGGTGTTTTGAGAAGCCTGAGCAAGGAGTACTGCGGGAATTTCATTTCTAGTGGTAAAAGTTAATGGTTTTGTGTTTTCTCTTGGTGCTTTTTTTTTTTTTTTTAACCTCTTTATCCAAATGTTTAAAACAGACTTCTTTCTGGGGAAATGGAACCAAAGTGTTTCCATGGCCTCATTTAATTTCTAACTTTGTTATTTTTGGTGGATGTGTGCTCACATGCAGCTCTAGCACCCAGTGTCAGGGGCTTCAGGCACAGGGCCTGGCACGGATCTGGGACCAAGCAGTCCACACTTAAACCGAGGTAGTGTTTACCAAGCAGGATGCTCCGCTTTGCTCCGCATGTGGCTGCTAAAGGAACGTGCATTGAATATTCTTCCAAGGATACACTTGAACTTCACAAACTTTTGCTTCTCTTACCCATGACACTAACCGGGCTGCTTTCCTTACAGAGGTCTTGGCCTGACCAAGCAGAGCATGGGGTTTACAGGGAGGAGGGGCTCACCAGTACACTCTTCCTCTGCCTCCTCTCACCTGGACCTCCCAGCTGGGATTCTGCCATATTCTGTGTGGAACACTGGCGTGGCTCCCAGGTCATCAAGTGGCAGAGGTGAAAGTGGAGGTCGATCAGTGATGATTTTAGTCCAGCACCCAGGAGGCATCTGTGCCAAATGACCAAACTTCGGTCTGGATGGTGGGCTCAGGAATGGATGCGAAAAACAAGCAAACAAACAAACAGAAGCGGGATGCTGTCTGAGGTATAAAATATTGTAATTAGTTTTATTTGTCATCTTAACTGGAAATGCTAGAGCTCCCCAAGTTTAGAAATATCAAGAATCTTTTCTGTTCCAAAATAACACGTGGCACATAGCAGGTATGTGTATTAGTCAGTGCTTACTAGAGAAACAGGTTCAATACAAGATATGCAAATATATAAGAATTTCCGAGATTGGCTCCCATTGGCTGCCCACAGAGTCAGGAAAGGGCAAATGGTGTGTTTGGGTTGGAGACCAGAAAGATCCAGTGAAAGGCCTGGAGCTCACCATAGTGTTCCGTGCAAGTGGCAGGAGGCCAAAGGGTCTATGCTGGAAGCCAGGAGATGATACTTAAGGTAGAGTGAAGACTGGAGCTCCTCCAAAGAAACAGAAGTGAGCCCTCTTTCTCTGTATTCCTTTTATACCATTTAGGCAGCAGGCCCATTGGTTGCTGTCACTCACCCCCAGTGAATCCCAGCAAATCTTCCATAAATTCCCTCAGCCACACCCAGAACTACGCCGATTCAATTTAGTTGGGTGTTTCTTACTCAAGTTGACACAATCAGTTAACTATCACAGTATGTAGCAATTTTCTGAATGAAAGAATAGAAATGCAATCCAAGCATAAATCTTTCCCAGCTACAATAACTTATCATCATAGGGGTCTCAGCTGGACCACTCATCCAGGAGAGAGCAAACTTTTTATGAAAAGGGCCACACTGTAAACATTCTAAGCTTTGTAACTGATTACCTCAGCCATTGCAGTGGGAAGGCAACTATGTAAATCACACTTTTCAGTAAATCTCTACTTTTAAGACTGAGGGTGAGCCAGGCATGGTAGCTCACACTTGCAATCCCAACAGTGTGGGAGGATGAGTCAGGAGGCTCTAGCCTGGGTAACCTAGCAACTTAGCAAGATCCTGTCTCAAAATAAAAAATAAAAAAGGGCTGGGAATGTAATTCAGTGTGAAGGACCTGGGTTCAATCCCCAGTATCATAAATTAAATTTAAAAAGGAGCTGGAGGCGTAGCTGTGGGTACAATCCCCAGTATTGATAAAAAAATAAAAAGACGGGTGGCCAGATGTGGCCCTCGGGCTGTAGTCTGCCAACACCTCTCCTGGGTTCACTTGCTGCTCTTGCAGAACAGACGCGTCTTTAGATTCTTATGGGACCCAGAACTAGTTGTTTTAATTAAATATCTATCTATCTATCTATCTATCTATCTATCTATCATCTATCTATCTAAACTGCCTCTCTCTCTATTGTTTTTGCCACCTCTTTTGGATTGCTATATATTAGGGTTATGTTTAAAGGCTGGAAATGCCAACAATACTTAAGAAGGAGCTTGCAAGTGGCAGTCTCCTTCCCAGTTCTTGGAGGTGAGAACAGGCTCCATGAGCACTGCACTCTGATGAGCAACCACCAGGGGGCAGCCGCTACACACGCGGTTCAAAGGAAGTCTCAAAGGTGGTTACATTCCTGGGTGCGTTGTGTGGACCCATGAGTACAGGAACAGGGATCGGGGTGGAACAGACTAAACAAGACGCCATCTTCAGGGGGTTTTGTGATTTTGGTATGTGCTAAGTGTGTTACTTAGGCAAGTAAATAAGTCCAAATATGTATGTGCTGGGCTGGGGTGCAACGCAGTGGAACGGTGCTTACTGCGCATGCGCGAGGGCCTGGTTTCCACCTCCAGCACCAATTAATAAATACATATTACATATGTGACATAATCGGGACTAAGCCAAGTAGCTTAGGGAAGAAGTCCAAAGTACTTAAATAACTGACCAACTTGTTTAGAGGAGAGGCTGTGAGGGAGGAAAACGGTTAGAACTCCTCTGGATCACCCAGAATTTTCTCTGACCCCCGGTGCACACCCATCAATTCCCCCAGATAGATGCTGGCACCGTCCCAACAGGAAAGTGTCGCAGCTCTCTGTAGCTCTTTAGATGCCCCCCCTGGGCTCAAACGTACATGCAGGCCCCCCTTGCTTCACTGCACTTTGCTTTATGGTGTGTCTAACGTGTGGCACATTTCACAAATTGAAAGTTTGTGGCAGCTCTGTGTCGAGCAAATCTGCCGGTGCCTTTTGTCCAACTGCAGTCTCACTTTCTGTTTCTGGGTCACATTTTGGTAATTCTTGCAAAATTCCAAACTTTCTCATTATTATAATACTTCTCATGGTGATTTATGACCAGCAATCTTCAGTGTTAATATCGTAAATATGGGGAGGGCACCATGACTATGCCCATATAAGATGGTGGGGTTTTTTACTGATGTTTTGGTTGGTTTTGCAGTACTGAGGATTGAACTCAGGGATTTTTCACTGAGCTATATCCTCTGCCTCCTTTATTTTTTGAGATAAGACCTTGCCACATCACTAAGTTGCTGGGCTGGGCTTGAACTTGTAATTCTTCTGCCTTGGCCTCTTAAATGTGTGTTCTGACTGCTCCACTGACTGGCCACTGCCCTGTCTCTCTCATTCTCTTTCCATAGCCTGCCCTGAGACACCACGACATTAAAATTAGGCCAGTTGGTAACCCTAGAATGGTCTGTAAGGATTTGCATGAAAGGAAGAGTTTCACACCCCTCACTTCAGATCAAAAGCTAGACATGATTAAGCTGCAGGAGAAGGCAGGTTGGAAGTCAAGAAAGGCAGGTTCAAACCCAAGAAAGGCTGAAAGTGAACCCTCTTGTGCTTGCTAGTCAAGGTGTGAGTACAAAGGAAAGGGTTTAGAAGGAAGTAGAAAGTGACAGTCCAGTGAACACACAAATGGTACAAAAATGAAGCAGCCTTGTTATCAATATGAAGAAAGTTCAGTGATCTGGATAGAATATCCAACCAGCCACAACATTCCCTTACACCAAAATCTGGAGCAGAGCCAGGCCCCAGCTCTGCAGTTCTATAAGACACACAGGCTAACTTTGAAGATATCAATATGTAATACAACCACCATTGTTAATTCCCTACCACTTTGTTTGTAACTCTGTATTGTCTGTATTGTGCTTGTGATATGTTGTAAAATGTTGTATGTCTGTTAATGTTTCCCTCCTTTTATCTTTAAAATAAATAAATAAATAAATAAATAAATAAAAAATAAAAAAAGAAAATCCAGGAAAAAAAAAAAAAAGACACACAGGCTAGGAGGCTGCAGAAGATAAGTCTGAAGCTGGCAGATGCTGGTTCACAAGGTTTAAGGAAAGAAGACATCTCCATAGCATAAATGTGAAGTAGTGAGTGTTTATGTAGAAGCTGCAGCAGGTTATGCAGAAGATCTAGCTGAGTCATCACCTGACCAGGGACTGACACTAGTCAACAGATTTTCAGTGTAGACTAAGTAGTCTTATATTGATAAAAGATGTCATTTAGGATTTCCATAGCTAGAGAGGAAAAGTCCATGTTTGTCTTCAAAGGACAGGTAACCTCTCTTGTTAGGAGCTGATGCAGCTGGGGAGTTTAAGTTGAAGCCAGTGCTTATTTCTCATTCTGGAAATCCTGGGGTTCTTAAGAATTAGGCCAAACTGACTCTGCCTGTGATCTATAAATGGAGGAAAAGGGCCTGGATGACCACATATCTCTTCACAGCATGGTTTCCTTTGAGACCCGTTGCTCTGATGGAGACGGGCAAGAAAATTTGTCTATGTCTGCTAACACAGCATGCCTTCTCTAGAACAAGGCTCAAGAATCATGCTTGTCTATCCCTGCGTAGTATTCCAGGAGCATGAAATACTACACAGCAGTGAAAATAGAACACAGCTATTATCCACATCAAACTGCCAAGGATGCATGAAATAAACTAAGTTGCAGAAGAAACACACAGGGTGATTATTTCTTTCTCAGAAAGCTCAAGATAAGGCAAAAACAAAACAAAAACAAATAATATCTCCTTTATGGATAGATATATCTAGGTGGGATAAAACTGTAAAGGAGGGCAAGAGAATTGTTGACAAACTTTGTGTGCTAGTTGCCTTTAAGACAGCAAGTGACCTGATAGAAAGCGATAAAAAAGTACAAAGGATATTCAGTGTCTTACATGGGATGGAGGCTATTCATTCATTTGTTAAAACAAGTGGTTGTTCCATATATGTATGACATATATCTTGTTATACACCATAAAACAAAAAGTATAAAATAAAAGATAAAAACAGCTTTTCGGGAGGCAAGGAGAGGGGTCCAGGTCAGGCCATGAGGATTTGCTATGTGGTTTCCTAAGAGCTCCAGTAGGAAAACTACAAATGCTCACCCTAGCCCAAGAACTATAATCTTGCAGTTGATTTGGACATACAGCCACAAATAGCTGTGGTCAGAGGTGCTGGCTCCAGAGCTCAGTGGCTTAAAGCAGAGGCACCTGATCCCATGCAATGTCCATGAACTGCAGCTCTGATTCCTCTGTGGACCTTGGACCCCCCAGTGATTCTGGTCTGGTGAGAATCCCCTGAAGGCCCCACATGCACGGTCACTGCCTTTGTACTTGTCCAACTACTGACTGTGGCTCCCTGAGCCTGTAGCCTGGCTGCCCAGCTCTGTAGCTAAGCTTATGCTGGTAGCCTTGTGTATGCTTGTTAGTGAGATCAGCCCCAGATGTACATGCCTGGCTCTTCCTCTTCTCAGGAAAGCCTGGCTTTACTTCCCAAGCATGGGGTTTGCCCTGGTTTGCCCAGGGTGGGGGGTAGTTTCTGGAACATAGTTCCTCCTATGTTAAAACTGGGGGAAACCAGACAAACTTGAGACAATTTGATTACTTCACCAAGACTTTGTGCTCACATATAAAAGGTTGGTTTTGTTATGATTGATTTTGTACCAAAAGAGCCCTGTAGACATTACCTCGTCTGCCTTTCCTAAATACTTTGTTTTGGAGTGGACAGAACAGAGGCTTGATTTCATTCTCTGCAGCCACAGAGAATTCTCTCATACACCTCCTGCTAAATTGTGGCTGTTGGAGACTGTAGCTGCCTCACTGAGAGATCTCAGGGGTCTCTAATCTTGCTGAGGGGAGATTAACTTAGGAAAAGAAGGTGTGAAACCAATTATTATTCTCCAAAAGGCTAGAAGTGAGAACAAAAGAAAATGCTTTTAAAACCAGAAACCAACAATCACTGTAGATTTCTGAAGCCATAAAGGTTGCTTTGGCGGTCTTACCTAGAAGCAGCAGGCTTCAGAACCACTTGGAGGGCTCCTTAAACTAAGACTGCTGGCCTCACCCCTGGTGCTTTGGATTCAGCAGATCTGGGGTGAAAACTAATTGTTCTGTTTCTAACAAGGGAAGCTGATTCTGCTAAAGTGGGAACCACACTTTGGGAGCTATTGCCATAGTGTTGAAAGCATTAAGTCTAATTAAGTTGTCAAGCTTTGTCTATAAGGATCACATAGTAAATATTCTAGGCTTTGCACACCACTTGCTGGCAACTACTCAGCTGTGTTGTAGTAGACCAGGAGCATCCATTAGATAATACATAAATAAATGAACACCAATGTGTTCCAATAAAACTTTATTTACAATCACAGACAGTGGGCCAGATTTAGCCTCTGAGCTGTCATTTGCCAAACTCTGGTTTAGAGGTGACTTGTAATAACCTTCATAGCAGCTGTGCATCTTCATTTTCCATCTTTGTTTTAGAGAGCAGATGACTTCAGGCCAGGTGACAGAAGGTGGGGGAGGTGTGAGAAGGACCACTGATTTGAGTACAGAGGCAGTGTAAAAAGTGTAGCAGTCAAGTTTCGCTTCATAACAACCATCTCAAGTCTGTGACTTTAGCAACAAACACCATATGTTATTCCCCAGACTGTGTTTCAGCCATGGGGTCATCCTGGTCCAAGCTGGTTTGGCTGGGCTGCCTGCATTCTCTGGGTACTCTTGTGCCCTATGACTACCATAACAGCAAGTCATGTGGTGTGGATAATTGACAGTGATTTTACCCACTAGTCTGGCAGTGGGTGGCTGCAAGCTGGGCACCTTGGTTCTCTTCCATGTGGCCTCTCTTTCTCCAAAAGGCTAGCTCAGAACCCCACAGCGGTCTTAGCATACCCAGGAGAAAATTCCCTCTGTGACTACAGTCAGAGCTCATGCCTCACCACTTTCATCCCATTTTATTGGTTAAAGGAGTCACAAGACCAGCTCAGGTGTAAGAATGGGAACGTATACTCCATCTATACTAGGAGAAGCTGCTAAGGATTTACGAACATTTGCAGTGTCTGCTCAGATGGAAAGCCAGAGCATGGACTGGGGCTGCTTGGCTTCAATCTTAGCTCCTGCAGTCACTGACTGGAAATCTTACTTCATATCCTGCTTTCCTTTTTGAAAAAATGAGACAAATATTACCCGACCTCCAGTGGTGGCCTGATGTGGCCTAAAGGAGCCCACAAAGCCACAAGAAAGCCCTGACCCCATGACCAGGGCTGTTATATCCAGTGAAACACTTGTGACGCAGTGCTGGGTGTAGGGCTGAGGACACACAAATGGCTGGCAATGGGGCTGTCACACACTCCTCCAGGATGACCTCACTCTCTCTGCTTTTCCTCTCCACTGTCTGTACTCTGTCACATCTTCCAGTCAGCTCGCAGTCCACTTCCGCCTGTGTATAGCCTGTAGCACATTGAACTCACTGAACTAATGTTTTTTTGTTTTGTTTTGGCCAGGTGATTCTGTCCTATGGTTGGGAATCCTTTGGAGTATAAAAAGAGTGTCTTGCCAGGGTCAGTGTACACGGAGGCCCCATAGGGGACCTTCACTAGCACCCCAGGCATATCCAGTCATACCACTTAGATCACCTGGGGCACACTTTTCCTTACATTCTATTCGATGCTCCAAAAGCCACCAGCGCAATTTCTCAATAACAGAATGACCTTTAGCAGGAAGTTTGTAAGCGTCAGTTCCGTTTATATCCCCTTACAGTTACATGTGGCCTCTTTTCTGTGACACTGCCACATGGATCTTGTTACAATTTGCTTAGGAAAAACAAACACTGGCACATTCTGTCCATCCTGTTCACTTTCCTGGAGAAGGACAAATGCCGTTCTGCATCCTGAGGGTGTTAGAGATGTACAGGCTCTGGCTGTGTTGAGGGGTGGAGGTGTCCCCTGCCCCTGGAGAGACCTGGGATCTTGCTAATGTAAATGAATGCCAGGGATAAAAGTCACAACTATTTAGCTTAAAGATTTCAACAGGCTTTGTTTTTCAATGTTAGAATTGGGCAGTACTTCATCCCGTAAAGTAGAACAAGTGCTTCCATGAACTTGGAAGAAGTTGGTTTTATAGACAGAAAAGGGGCTGAGGAACGCAGAAACCAAGAACAAAAAGCAAATTGTTCATTTCAAAGTTCCTTTCCCCATTGGGTGGGGACAGGGGGACAGAACAATGGGGAGATAACTGGCTGGAGACTGGCTAACATCGGGTTCCTTCTGGTTACCTCCTAAAGATGAAGCGACACTAAAGCAGGGGGTTTTCATTATCGTGTCAGTTGAAACTGGCCAATTTAGGAAACTTGTCTGTTACCTCACCTCTGATTTCTAGGAAGGTCAAGTAACAGCTTAGTTTTAGTGTGGTGACAGGAGAAGTTAGCCTGGGTGACTCCACCTCATTTTTAGCCTGGTCCGTGGGGCCCAGCCTGGGAGCTTAGTCCAGAACAACGGCCTCCTGTAATCTTAACATGAATTAGCATGCAATGCACATTTATGGGACTGAATTATACTTTGTTTATAGGAGGTGCCAAGAGGGTAGAAAGTCTGTATAGACAGCAAGCAAGTACATCATGTCTCTTTTCATAAGCACCACATTGAGCTACATTCTTTTCTAACCAATGGATTAAATGAAGACATAGTTGTCTGAATTAGAGAGGTATAAGTGATCCAAAGACAGAAATGACTGTCTATCTATCTATCATCTATCTATTTATCTATTTATCATCTATCTATCTACCTACCTATCTATCATCTATCCTCTCTATCCACTATTGCTATAACTGTCACTATCATTCATCCTTCCACCCATCCGTCCATCCATCCGTTCATCTTTCCTCCTACTCATCCACCCTTTCATCCATCCCTCCATCTACCCATCTATATTAGCTTTCCCATTGATGGGATACAATACCTAACACTTACAATTTAAAGGAGAGGTTTCATTTAGCTCACAGTTCAGGAGACTCAGTCCATGGTTAGCAGGGTGTAAGGCAGAAACATCATGGTAGAAATATATAGTGGAGGAATGCTGGTCACTTCATGACAGTCAGAAAGCGGAGAGAGAAGGGAGGAGCCAGGGAGGCAAACATTCACCAAAGGCAGACTCCCAGTGACACACCATTTCCAACTCAGCCTTACTTCCTAATAGCACATTTACTTATGAACTCATCAATGGACCTATCCACTGATGAGTGCAGCACCCCCGTGACCCCATCACCATTCAAAAGTCCTACCCTTGAACACATGAGACATTGGGGAGGGGATATTCCATATCTAAACCATAACACTATCTGTCCATTCATCCATCCATCCATCCATCCATCATTTATCCTGAGGCTCATATAACTTTTACAAATACTTCAGCTTACTGACTTATTTTCTAATTTTAAGCAAACCAGTCCCTCCTCCCACATACACTTCCACATTACCCAAAATATCGTGGTGCTAACTCCTCGATACCATGATTCTGATTCCCCTTAGGTGTTTATGGCAGCTTACAAAGCTTGAACCTTTTTTTGGCACTGGGAACCAGACTCAGGACCTTGTGCTTGCTGGGCAGGCACTGTGATGCTGAGCTATATTCCTGGCCAGGAATGAGCCTTTGTATGAGTGCTCTTCTCTGCAGCCTCCTGACTGAGGCAGGCACAGGATGCACCAGGCAAAGCAGAATCATAGGTGGAAACGTACCTCCTCCTGCACCCATGGCTCCAAGTTGGGGATAGGTCCCTGCTGGTGCAATAGGACAAGATGACGTCTGAGGATGACATGATGTTATGGTGTGTGAGTGGATGCCTACCCCCAAAATCCTAGTGAGCTCAAAAGTGGGACTATTGAAAAGCAATTGAATTATGAGGGCAGTATAGATAACTTGTGGCTTAGGAGGTGGAGTCTGGTTGGAAGAGGCAGATCACCATGGGCTCATCTCTCTTCCCGGCTCTTCCCTTCACTCTCTCTGCTTCTGGATGGCCATGACATGAGAGTAGTTCCTCCACCATGCTCCTTTGTCAAGTCGTTCTGCACTGGAGCCACACACTATGAACCGAAACCCTTACAAACTGTGAGTCAAAATAAACCTCTCCCCCTTTAATTTGTGGGTGTCAGATATGTCCCGTGACATGGAAAGTGACTAAGACACACAGATATGTTGGCATTTCTGATTTCTGTCTCCCTGAGACAGAATTGGTTTAGAACAAATGGTTTTGGGTGAGAATGGATGGAAACAATAATAATGCCAGATCAGTTGTGATGGTTTCCCTGGTGAGGAAATGACTTCAGGGACTTGGGAAATCTGGGTCTGGATCCATCCTTGGACTTGTCCTCCCACCTGGCTTTGGCGGGTCTGTGTCATGAAGCTTCCTCATTGCACACCTGTGGTTCTCAGCCAGAACCGCTTCACACACTTCTTGCCCCCACATGAACATTTGACAGTGTTTAGGGACATTTTTGGTTATCAGAGCCAGGATGCTGCTGAGCATCCTACAATACACAGGACAGTCCCACAGCAAACATCCAAGCGAAGAATGCTCCAGAATCAAATGTCAAGTGTGCCAAGAGAGAGAGATGCTACTTTACAGGTTCACCCAGAGCTGCTTGACTCACCTAACTCCCCCTGGCCAAGAAGTTTCTGGCACCTTCCTTCCATATGGGTGACAATGTTATGCTGCCATGTTGCTACGCTACCGTCATAATGCAATGCCTCAGCTGAAGTAGATGATGTCCCCAGGCAGAAGAGGAGTCTGGGTCAGTTTTGCTTAGAAGCTGCCTGTAGACCTGCTGTGTGAATGAGTGGAGGAAATGCAACCAATCAGGATACAAACCATGGTGAGGTGCCCCCTTGTACCTGTTAGAACTGCTGTGAAAGCCAATAACAAGTGTTGTTGAGGTGTAGGGAAATGGAATATGTTAGTGCAACCATTACGGTAAACAGCATGGGGGTCCCTCTGAAAAGCAAGACTAGAAATGCCATAAGACTCAGCAGCTCACTTCTGGGATATAGCAAAAGGAAATGAAGCCAGGATCTCAAAGAGACACCTGCTGCTGTGATATGAATAACCTCTAGGTTCAGGTGTGGAAGCTCAACCCCACTGTGGTGGCCTCTGGGAGGTAACAAGAGTTCTGCCCTCCGAAAGGGTTAGCACTTTGTGAAGGCGCCAGAGGGAGCCAGTTCAGGCCCCATTTAGCAATTCCACTGTTCTGCCAAGCGAGGACACACAATGTTTGTTCCCTTTTGGACTTTCAGTCCTGTCTGTCATGGAGGACGCCCAGATGACACTATCCATGAGGATGTGGCCCTCACCAGACACTGACCCTTGGACTCTCTAGTCTTCTCCTCTACTTTTGGGGAGGGACATAGTGGAAATTTCAATGAAAGGATATAATGGCCAAAGATGGGGATGAAGGCCAGTGGGGACAGATATGATGGGGCTTCAAGGAGGAGGGTCCACAGGGGTAAACACTGTCATGTGGATACTGGGCAGGCTGTGCAGTAAAGCCACAGGCAGGGCTTAGGAGGCTCATGTGAGGCACCTGACCCAATCATCGGGCTGTCAGAGAAGCCTCTAGTGTCCATTCCTGAGGTGCTATAATGTGATCCACTGGTGGCACTGTTGGCCTGGGTGTCACCTCTGTGCCTGGTTCTGGAGAAAGTTGGCTATTGAGGTGATGCTCTGATTGCCCAATTAAAATTATCTAGAACACTTTATCAATCAGATGCAGGTTTCTATATGCATAGTTTCATTCCATGTAGCACAGCAAAGAGCCTACGTCCTATCTGGTAGGAATGGTGGGATGTGGAGGTACATACTCACCCGGACTCAACAACTCTTCTTGTCCTGTTCAGTCGAGTTGTCTGTACATGGACACCACGTGAAGGAGGGGACCATTGTTCTGACCCCTAATAGGCAATAATCTGCTGGTGATCTTTTATTTCTAAACCATAATTTATTAAGTGATAGTAGCAATTATTATTGTTTGCCAAACACATACTACAGGCCAGGCACAGCGCTTACTTAATCCCACACTCTGTTTGATAGATGTCCCAACTGAGACTTCTTGGTGTTGAGTAACCAGAAATTCAGCCCGGCTCTCCTGACTGGACCTTTCCCCTCCCCAGTCAGCCTGTGGCTTCTCACTGTAGCACATCGTCTCTAGGCTGTACCTTCTGCAGCTCTGTGGAATCGACTCTGCCTGATTCTAATGCTGTCAGTTGCCTGGTCAACTCCACACAGCAGTAATCTTAGCGTGGAGTATACGTTAATCATATCCACAGTTTTACTTTTAACTCAGACTCCGACATCAGTTTGGGGAGATCCTATTGGCTACAGCATGTACTTCCTGCCTCTCCCATGTCACCTACATCCAGGACATTTCTCCCTTTTCACTTAACAGCACAAGCACTGAAACACATCTACTGTTTAACTGCAGATAGTCTGACCTGTGATTGAGTTGTTCATCAGGATAAGGCAGACAAAGTAAATTTTAAAAAGAAAAGGAAAAGGAAAGGAAACATCCTGAATGCACATGCTTTGACAGCTCTGCCAAACCCCGTGTAAAATTTTTGGGCTAAGTTCAAAAGGAAATTTTCAAGTGCATAAAAAGACCAGGCATTTTCTTTTGGTCATTTAAATAATAGATGATAATAACTACTCAGAAGACAAATAAAGGAGAGCAAGGCGACTAATAATGATGCTAATTAATTGATTAATTAGTATGGAGCAGTGGTGGCAAGCCTATGGCATGCATGCTGCAACCAGCTGTTTGTCATCACTTAAAGTTCCAAGAGGTTTGCCAGCACTTATCTAAGGAATAGAATTAGGGTCTAGCATGACCTCATTTTAACCATGATGTCTACAAGGACCCCATTTCCACGTAAGCTCCCCATCACAGATACCCTGCAGGGTGAGGACTGCCACATCTTTTTTGTGGGGATACTCTTTAACCCAGAAGACTCCTCACTGGGCCTTTTTCCTCTGCAGCTCCCCCCGACCATGCTAGCATGGACAGCCACCACCCACTCTGCCCCTGCTCTGGGGTCCTGCGGTGCTGTGTGACCAGCATTTGGCAGTGCAGTGTGTGCCAATACTCGCCAATACCCCATGCTAGTGCAGACAGACACAGACAATTGTATGGGAAGAAAAGACCAGCCTTCCAGGGCTGTGGGCACACCCTTCTGAAGTAGCCAACACCACAGGATGGGGAGCAGGCGATAGGAAAGATGACAGTGACACTGACCTCTGCAGATGAGAGAGGAGAGAGAAGAGGATGGGATGAGATGAGAAATGAGGAGGCTGAGAGTGGATCCACCCCTCAACTTCATGCTCAGTGCTCCTCCTGGCTCCACATGACACCTGGGGTGGGGTGAGACACACAGGTGTGGCACTGTTGAAATTCTGGGGAAGGCTTGGCCTGGGGCCTTTCCAGACTTGCCCTGGAAGCCTCCAGATCCAGAAAGTCTAACACCATGTGTGTTAAAGATGGCAAAATTGGAATACACAGGCCAGGAAAGCAGATAATGACTGAGGATTTGAGTTGTCAATGGATGTGGCTATTTTTGGCAAGGTAGACATCTTATCCTTGAGAATTGCACATGTACCAAAACTTCCAACAACATAAGAATAAAGCAATGACAAATCATGCATCTGATGAGGGCATCTTATCCAGAGTACACAAAGAACTAATAAAAAAAAAAAACTAGCCTAATTAAAAATAGGCAAAATAATTTAAGGAGATATTTGTTTAAGAAAAGCTATATCAAAGGGAGATATACAAATAAGCACATGAAAAAATACTTGACATATTTAGCCACTAAGGGAATATCACAATGAGTTATCACTTCAAACCTATTTAAGACGGCCATTTTCCTGTAAGAAGTCAGACAATTACAGGTGCCCGTGAGGCAGAGAAGTCAAGTGCTACCACACTGCAAGTGGGAATGTAAAATGGCGTGGCTGCTTTGAAGATGGGATGGCAGCTCCTTAAAAACATTAAGCAAAGTATTATCATCTGTCCCTGCTTTTCTACTTCCAGGCACACCTCTAAGAGGAATGAAATATGTCCACCCACAAATCTGTGCATTGATTTTCAGAGCAATACTAGTCACGGTAGTAAAAAAGTGGAAGCAGCTTAAGTGTTCATTTCCTGATTAACAGATAAACACATTATGGTACATATCTGCCACAGGATGTTAGTCAACCATGCAAAAAGAAGTATTGACGTGTCTCAGCATGGATGCACCTTGAAAACAATATATTGAGTAAAAGAAGCCAAATCTGAAAGGTCACGTATGGAGTGATAACATTGATATGAAATGCTCAGAACAGGCAAAGCCATAGAGGCAGGAGGTATTGTTAGCGGTTACCAGTGGGCAGAGGATGCAGTGACTGCTGATGTGTAGGGGTTTCCTCCAGAAGGAAAAATTGGTCAAAGGCAGAGTTCAGACATGCGCCATAGTCTCATCTCTTTTAACAAGGCCACATATGACAACCCTGGTAAGGACCCTTTCAGCTAAGTTTGTAACTCATGGCTCCCTGGCCAAGGCAGCAGGTTGGGAACCCCTCAGTAGAAGAGCCCCTTACCAAACAGCCTTCAAAGAACAGAGCTCAGCAAGCTACACCAGAAACTGCAGGAGGAGATGATCTGACAGGTCCCACCAACTGCACATCTTGAAAACTAAAACTTTATTCAATCAAACAAAACCCAAACAAAGTCTGCTCATTGTTCAGGACACCAAACAAACCACATGTCCCTTAGCTGCTCTGACCAGGTGATGTCTCCTCTAGGAACTGTCCATGCACGCATTAACTTGATAGCACTGGTCATATTGAAACATAAGTAACTATTTTTTAATTTTTAAAAAATGCTGTTTCGACACTGGCTCCCTGGGTAGATCAGCAGCCCAGGAGGATAGAATCTGTCCAGGGGCTCCTCCCTGGGTGCCGACATAGGCAGTGCCCGATCCCTGGGTAGATTTTGATAAATATTTGCTGAATGAATGCTGATCACCCCCACTCCCAGTTCAGAAGTAAAAGTCTCTGACCTAGCCCACCTTGAGGGGCCTCCACAAGAGCATTTTCAGAGGATGATCATATATCTTTAATTTCCAGTGGTTTTCTGGGCACTGGAGCCAACCAAATTCTAATGAGCAATCTTGAGGGAGCAAGATGCTATAAATCTGTCTCAGTTGGAAGTGCCAGGAACCTAATGTAGATCATTCAGAAAGGAAAGGACTCACTGGATTACTGAACTCGATCAGGCAGGGCAGGTTGAAGCCCTGCTCCAATGATACTAAAAAGCTTTTGTCCCATGTTCTGTCTCTGCTTTCCCACAGCTAGATTTCCTTCAGGTGGCCAGGACAGCTGCAGTGGCAGCTCCAGGCTCACTTCAAGAGCATGCCCCCTTGCTCCCGGGTCCCATAGAGGAAGCATTCTCCCAACCACTCTGGCCAAGGCTCCAGGAAGGGGCCTCAGTTCTCATCACTGCTCACCTCCCCACCAAGGCCAAGGATAGCTGGGACAAATTGCAACAGACTCTATAGCTTGGAACCATGTAAATGCATCCTCTTATACTCTGGAGGTCAGACATCTGAAGTGGATTTCACCATTGGTAAGGCTGCAGTCCCTTTGGGGGCTTTAGAGGAGCATCTTTTTCCTTCCCTATTCCAGTTTGCATTCCTTGGCTTGTGGCCCCTTCCTCCACCTTCAAAGCCAATATGTAGCATCTTCTCATCTGCCTGATTCTGACCTTTCTGCTCTCACTTTCACTTATAAGGACTCTTGTGATGACCTTGGGTTCAGCTGGATAATCCAGGGTAATCCACCTATCTCGGGACCCATAATCTAATTACACCTGCAACATCTCTTTACCATGTAAGGCCACATAGTCACAGCCACTAGACTTTAGGATACGGCATTAGGATGAGGGTCGTTATTTGGCCAACCACTGTGGCAAAGGTATCACCCGCATGGATCATGTGGCCATCTTTGGGGCCAGAGACCTTAGAAACAACCCCACTGAAATCCCAAGAACACAGCAAGGTAATGATGAAAAGGGAAAGAAGCCAAGCTCTAAGACTGAGACTAAGTTGGAGAAGCCCCATCTGGGTCATGTGGCCAGCATGTCTGCTAATCATAGCCAAAAACTTCTTGCAGAAGCTATGACCTGGAAGAACACTCTGGGCCCTAGATGGGCTCTACCTTTTACCTCTTTGTCACCAGGGTTCTTCTTGGCATTCAAAATGTATCCAGGATGGTACCTGAAACTTGGGGTCTTCCTTTCCTCTTGCTGTTCAATCCTGGAGTAAACCTTCTCTCCTAATTTCCTTTACACTTCCCTTAGATTGTTTTACTTCTGTGAATTAGTGCTGAATATTGATGGATGGATGGATGGATGGATTGCTTGTATTGAGTATTTAGACTCACAAGTTCCAAAAGGATCTGGCATAAAATAGAAAAGTGGCTTTTGGTCAATACAGTAATCAGGCAAGCTCAAGGGATCCGGGCCATTGGAAGAAAATGCCCCCTCCTCCCTGCTCTGAACTGATTTTTCTTCCACTCAAGATGCCCCAGATGAGTATGTGCAGTCCAGGGAGAGCAGTGCAATTACTTGTGGCCTAATTTCCCTCCTGCTAAAGAGGTAGAAATGGAAGCCACATCAGATGATTTAAAATAAAAGGGGAGAACCACATTTTTGTCACTGCAGCTAATTTCCCTAAACTCCAATGCTGTTCTACCAAAGAGAAAAATGAAAACAACTTGACCAGCCAGAGAATTAATCTATTTCCATACACCAAAGCCCTAAACTTGGGGGAAAGAGTATGGACTTGGATTCCTGCTCCCAGGTCTCTTTGCTGGTGATGCAAGCAGCCTCCATTTCTGTTGGATCTGCATCTATGGATTCAACCAAACAAGGACAGAAAATATTTTTAAAAATTGTCAACCGTACTGAACATGTACAAACTCCTTTGTTGACATTATTCCCCTAGCAATACAATAAAACAACTATTTGCATGACATTTACATTGTACTCGGAATTAGAAGTCAGCTAGAGATGATTTAATGTACGTGGAGGAGGTGGGTAGGTTCTATGCGTGCACTGTGGCATTTCACTGAGGGACTCCAGTATCACAGATGTATCTGTGGGGATCCTAAAGCCCACTTTTTGCAGATGCCAAAGGACAGCTGTTGGGACAATGACACCTGCCGTATGGCTCTCATCTCAGTGATGAACAGGCAGGAAATTCAAACAAGGGCTCTGTTCAGTAAAGTGTCCCATGAGCCTCAGACTTCATTGCAATGTTCTCAGGTCACTCTGTGCCTTGCAATCAAAAAGCGAAGAGGCAGCCAAAGCCCCATCTTTAGGAAGTGACAACCAGCACACAAATAGGAGGCCTGAGAAAAATCCCAAAGCTGGAGGTTATGAATTCCCCCAAACAACAGAGCAGGTTCCAGAAACCATTCAGGAAACACTAGCTGAACATCCAGAATGCTTAAAAGAGATGTGGCCCTGCTGGAGAACCTTGAGGCCATTGGGTGACAGGAGCCAGTGGAAACGATGGCAACTCAGGTGAAAAGTACCTGGAGGCAGTGGCAAATTGACCAATGTCCCCAAAGAACAATTTGGCAAAATGTTTAAGGTGCCTTTTGAAATTCCTGATCTTACAACTAGTGTTTCTAAGGAGGTGTGTGGGATAAGGAGCTAGTCCAAAACTCAGGACAAAGTGATGGACAAGGGTATTCAGTACAGGGTGAAAAAAATTGAACATGGGTCTGTGGTGTAGCTCTGCAGTAGGCACTTATTGAACATGCAAAATGTCCTGAGTTCTATTTCCACATTGGGAGGGGTGGGTGTGGGAAGGAAAGGAGAGAGAGAGAAGAAAGGAAAGAGAGAGAAGGAAGAAAGGAAGGAAAGAAAGAAAGGAAGGAAGGGAGGGAGGAAGGAAGGAAGGGAAGGATAGGAAAGGAAGAAAGAAGAAAGAAATTTTCACTCTGGGGGATGGTTAAGGATTTACAGCAGACTGATGTTGGGAACACTATGCAATAGTTGTGTGCTGAATGATGGTATTTTGGCCAACAATGGGTTGACTAAAACCTGCACATGAGGTTGGTTCCCTGAGATTATGTCACCAAGTGACATCATAGTGGCTCAGTGTTTAGTGCACTTTATGAAGTTCATCTAGTGGTAAAATTGATTAATGACACGTTTGTCGAAACCAATATTTATCATTAAGTGACACGTTGTTATGGCTTGTGTCTAGATGTCCCTTCAAAGCCTTGAGTCATAAGGGTCAGGCTTTTCAGAGGTGGCTGAATCTAGAGTTTGTGATTGATTCATGGTCCAACGCTGGGATTAAGGGTGTATGCAGGGTATCCTGTATACAGTATAAGGGACAGAAAGAGTCTTATCTCTCTCTGCTCTCTCTTGTTGCTCTTGCTGTTTTTCACTGCCATGAACTGCTCCCCCCACTGCCATGTGCTGCCTTGGAGCCAGGCAATTGTAGGCTGAAATCTTTACAATCTGTGAGCTAAATATACCTTTCCTCCCTTAACTTGTAGATATTGGGTATTTTGTCTCAACCACAAAAAAAGTAACTAAGACATACATGATTATAATTTAAAATATTTTCCTGCAATAGTTAATAACATGGGAATGTTTATAGGGTTCAATAAAAGGTCAAATATAAAATAATGTGATATCTATCTATCTATCTATCTGTCTAGCATCTATCTATCATGTGTGTACAGCTGTCCCTCCACATCTGTGGGAGATGGGTTCCAGGAAACCTCAGATAGTGGTCTTCCATATTTTTGGCACCAGGGACCAGTTTTGTAGAAGAGAGTTTTTCCACAGACTAGGGGTGGGAGGGCGGGATGGTTTCAGGATGATTCAAAGGAGCGAGCAAGCTAAATCCCTTGCATGTACAGCATGTTGTAGTGTTTGGGCCCCTATGAGAATCCAGTGCAGTCAGTGATTTGACAGGCAGCATAGCTTAGGCCACATGGGAGTGACGGGCAGTGGCCATCAATATGGTTGAAGCTCCCTTTCCTCACTCGCTGCTCACCTCTTGCTGTGTGACCTGGTTCCTATTAAGCCACAGACTGGTGCCAGGTATTAGTCCATGACTGAGGGGTTGGAAACTCCTACTCTTGGATGCCAAATCCAAGGGTGTGCAAGTGCTTTATATGAAACTACATACCCTCAGCATAGACCCTGTGCACATCCTTCCGTATACTTTTAGGCATCCCTGGGCCACTCCAGAAACAGGTGGAGGTGCACACCCCAGACTAACAGCTGGCCCTTCCCTGGGGAAGTCATGTGCAAAAGGTCTCCAGGAATCACCCCTGTTCCAGAAAAATGTCCTCAGCACTGAGAAAGTGGCTCCTAGCCCAGGCAGGGACAAGCTCTGGGTGTGGGAATGGCCACATTGCCCTGTACCTTCAGTGTCTGTGAACTTGGAGCACATGGCACAAATAACAGTGTGATTTCTCCCTGCAGCCATATCCAGGTCGCAAGCAGCAAGATGGACAGGGTGCCCATCATCTGTGACTACGGCTCAGGCTTTAGCAAAGTGGGGTTTGCAGGAAAAGAGGCCCCGCTGGCTATCTTCCCAACCATCCTTGGGAAACTTCGGCATGATGTGAGTGATACGAGGTGTCAACCTGGGTACTCTTAGCCTCATCCCTTCTTCCACTGGCCTGGGCAAGGCTGTCCTCCAAGCTGGAGTGGACAGGCCTCAGAAGCGTGGGAGTGCCTACTGGTGACACACAGAAGCTGGGCTCAGCCTGGAGTTCTGCTTCAGCTGAGCTGGGCTGGGGTGACGACTTGTAGTTCTGGCCACTATCCCCTGCCATTCTTCCAGCTGCTTCTGTGGAGCAGCTGGTTACAGAAGTCAGTGTCCCAGGTTGTTTTGTGCTCCTTTAAGGTACGATTAAAAAATACAATAAATGTTTAAATTTTTAAAATTTATTACAGACACACTATTAAGCCTTGTCAAAATGCTCCCACTCACTTTAAGCACACTTATCCCATCATTCTCGCCACTTCCTGAAGCAGTTCTGGAAGTTCTCTTTCTTGAGTGTGTTTAGTTGCTGTGTCATGGTTGCCCCAGCGCCCTGAATTTGTTAAAAACATTTACCTTTCATAGTCATTTTGACTTTAGGGAAAATCTGGAAGTTGCACAGTGCAATATCCAGTGAATAAAGTGAATGAGGACACAATGGAAAGCTCGCCTTCCCATTGGTTGGCACCTGGCAGCAGTCTGTATTTTTGATCACACTTCATAAGGGCACTCATGAAGGAGGACTTCAGGAATTGCTCTAGAAAGTGACAAGATTGACGGGATAAGTGTGTTCAAAGCAAAGAGGAACTTTTTTTGGCCGATTAATGGGAATGTGTCTTTTGTGGCAATACATTTTAAAAGTTTAAGCACACACCATGTTTTTGATGAGCCCTTGTATGATACACTACCTGAAGCTGAGTAATTCATGAAGAGCAGACATTTATTCCCTACAGTTCTGGAGACCAGGAAGTCTACAGCGAGGGGTCTGCATCTGACTAGGGTTTCTTTCTGTGACCATCCCATGGCAGAAGGTGTGGTGAGGGGAATGGAGAAAGAGAAGGTGTGGACGAAGGCGAAGCTCTTTCTTTTATCAGGAACCTGTTCCCTGGATAACACCAACTACATTTTAAAAATGTAGAGGCATTTTTAGCTCATAGGCTCATAGGTACAAAAAACTGGACTAGCTTTGTAGGGTTAAGGTTTCAGATGGCCCTGAGCCAGCTGCTCACCTTTAGAAATCCTGTCAGAAAGGACTTCCCTAGAAATCTTGCAAATCTTGGACTCTTGCTTTATATTAGTTTGCTCAGGTTGTTCTAACAAAGCACCATAGGCAGAGGGCATAAACAGGCATCACTGTCTCACATTCTGCGGGCTAGAAGTCTAAAATCAAGGCATGGGCAGGGATGGTTCCTCCTGAGGCCTCTGTCCTTGGCTTGCAGATGATATCTTCTCCCTGTGTGCTCTCTTATGGTTGTCCTTTGTGTGTCTGTGTGGTGACTTCCTCTTCTTACAGGATCCCAGTTAAATGAATTAGGGCCCTGCCTAGTGACCTCCCTATAACTCAGTTACCTGAAAAGACTTCATTTCTAAATACAGTCCCATACTGAGGTACTGGGGGTTAGGAATCCAACATATGACTTTGGGGGACATGTTTAGTCAGTAGACGCTTTAAGGACAGATACAAGGCCCAATGTCTTTAAGGGTTAGAGGGCCTGGGGTTGCGTCTGGCCCAAGACTCAGAGGATTCTTTCCTTGGAAGTTAAAGCTTATCTCCAGCTGGGCCATCTAGAGCCAGGTGGGTGCTTGCCATAGACCTGCTGGAACCAGAAAGGGGCTGGGCAGAGAGGTAGGAGGAGGCTGGCACAGGAGATGTGTCCTGGTCATGCTCTGGGGAACCAGTTTGGTGTGTTAACAGTTTCTGTTGAAATTGAGCCAGGGAGCTTCCCAGAAGGGCCTCCCAAGCTCCCAAAATAAAGCCTTTGTTGCAAGTGGTAGCTGCTGGCTTTCCCGAGACCAGGAGCAGGTGAGCATCAGAGATAAGAGAATGCAGAGGGTCTGGCTTAATCTACTACACAAGTGAGAGGGGAGGTATCGAGAGGTAGCTCCCAGTTTGCAACACAGACTTAGTTTTATCCTCAACCACCTGAGCAGCACCATGGGAAGAGAGTGGAATGTCCCAGCCCCACCAGCCCTCCCCACTGTGTCTCCCAGAAGCAGGAGCTCAGGGCCCCTCTGCCCCCGCCCCATTCTCTGCAGAGTTTCGATGCAAAGTTGTTCCCCCTCCCTGAAACCTAACTGTTTGGAATAGCTCTGATCAACCTAGCCAGATAGCAACGCACTGTCCCTGCCCACTTTGGAGGATTTTACCAGGGAGCTTGGAGAGGGGGTGGGAGAATAAGCTAGAGGAGGGGCAGCAGGCACTTAGACCTTACAATATCATTACTGCCCTGGTGTCCCAGGACTGCTGTAACAGAGCACTTAAAACAGTACACAGCTGCTCTTCCTGAGATCTTTGGGCCCTAAGGCTTCAGCAGGGCTGTGCTCTCCCAAGGCTCTCAGGGAGGCTCCTTCCTGCCTTTTCTAGCTCTGGGGACCCAAGCATCCCTTGACTTGTGGCCTTACCACTCTAGTCTCTGGCTCTGACTTCATGGGCCCTCTTCCTTTTTTCCTTCTCTGTCTCCCTCTGACTTTCTCTTCCAAGGACGCTTGACGTTGGATGCAGTGCCCACCTTAAGGCGAGGAACAACTCCAGGGCCTTTACCTGAGTTATGTCAGCAAACACCCTTTTTCCAAAGAAGGTCATCTTCACAAGGTCCAAGGGTTAGAGCTTGGATATATCTTCCGAGGCCACCATTCACCCTACTGCAGCTGGCTTCTCCCTGTCACTGTTGGTCCCAACTTTATTCTTCAAGTTTCTGCTTTTCACTGGGATGCTGGGGCTGCAAGTCAGCAAAAACAATTCCAGGAATTCCTTACTGACTGCTCCTGCTAGACTTTTCAAAAGCAAGATGCCCTAGAGGCAGACTGAAAGTGCAAGGTCAGGGTGTCCAGGTCTTGCTTTCCTGTTCTTTCCTGCTCCCCTCCTGAAGCTACAGCAAGTGCTCCAGCACCAACCCTTCCCAGAGCCCAAGGCGGGACCCAAGTGCCCTCTTCCTGCTCCAGCTCTGGCTCAGGAGACTTGTCTGGACTTGGTCTGCAGCCCTATTTGCCCTGATTGCAGACCCATTTGTTCTGCAGTCTTAATGCTGCTTGCATCAAGAATATATCTTGTAGCCAAGGGGAAGTGTGTGTGAGGGAGAGAAAGCACTTGTTAACTGTGCCATCTTCCCCATCATTCATGGGGTACTTCCCAGAAATCCCAGTGGGTGCCTGAGACCTCAGGGAGTGCCCCACCCTACTCACGCTGTTTTCCTCTGTACATATGGACCTAGAAAAAGTTTATGAACTAGATATGGTGAGAAATTAACAACATGAAGTAATAATAAAATAGAAAAATGTTAACAAGATCTGGCAATAAAAGTTATATGAATGTGATCTCTTTCTCAAAAGAGTCAAGATAGATATTAATATTTTTGGACCACCTGTAGCTGAAGCGCTGGAAAGTGACACCACAGGTACCAGAGAGCATAGTACAAAAAGCAGAGTGTCAGAGAGCAGAACTGAATATAAATGGGCTGTACAAATGTGAGACACAGGGTCCTGGCATGACAAAATCAAACTCCTTACCAAAATCGCATTAAGTGATCAAGATCAATTATAAGTGTACAAGTCCCCTGGGCCCTGCAGGCCGCACTTGACCTCAATTTGCTTGTTTTCCCTTGAGCCATGTCATCCCCAGCCTGTGGGCTTCACCCCAGTATTGGGCAGCAAGAGCAGTTTCTGCTGGGAGGGGTCTGTTCCTTCCAGGTCTAAGCCCCTGGCCCCTCCACCGGCTTGAGTTTGTGCCTTTCCTCGCCTTCCCAAGGCATGGAGTCTTGGGGTATCCCTGGGGCTTCCACATCCCATCCTACACCTAGTAATTCAGGCTGATGGCTAACACTGCAGCAAGGCCCTTGTGGGAGAGCTGGAGGGAACCCAGAGACAGGACACAGGCTTTGCCCAAAGTCACTTGTCCATTCCAACCTGAGCAGCCACTTTGACCCACAGGCCAACCGGCAATGGGACACCAGGCTGCACACTGTGCAAGCTCAAAGAGAGCATGAGGCTCCTTCCACACTCTCACAGCCCATACCCTGAGATGAGGGTCAGCTGGAGAGTGTCAGAGAAGCTTTTACAGTATTATTTGCCCTATTGTCCTGTGGCCCTGTTGCATTATTGCCCCATTGCACTCCTGCCCCAAGATCATGCTCTCTGCAGGCTTATCTCAGCCAACTGCTGAGCATGGCCCTTTCCTGAAGACCTGGGACTCCTCTGACAAGTGAGTCTGGATCTGGAACTTCCTTTGCTGAACCTACTTGTCATGCACAGTAGCCCACAACCTCTGCACAACTGACTTTTCTCTCTTGTACCTGGTGTCAGACATGGGCATCAGTTTGATGGCTCTGCATCCTTGCTCCCTGCCCATTTTTGTCCACAGAGGGCTGTTCCCTACTAACATCTCACACCTTCAATCCCAGCTCAGTGTTCACCTCTTGGTGGACCCAGATTAACACACTAGACAACTGGTAAATCCCAAGTGGCAGAATAAAATTTCATCTCCCTTGAAAGCAGCTAGGTGCATCTTCCCAAAAGCAAACCTTTCCTGGCCAGCCCTCCAAAGCAAGCATCCCAGGCATGTCCCTAAGCCTCCCCACCCACAGCTTCTCTCCATTGTTCTCCACTGCCTTGTCTTCAGAGTGGGAGGATGAGTGTCCTGGCAAAGACCTGTCAGGAGCATTTTACATGCAGGCAGCTGGTCATAACCTTCTAGGGGCCACTATTGAAACTGTGCATGGGGTTGGAGAGGGTCCTTCGTGCTCACACTGTGACTTGGGGCCCTTCCTGTTGTGGTTCATGTTGTCTGAGTGCACCTGAGCCCCCGCCTCCCACCCCTGCCCTGGACTGATCCGTCCTACCACGTTTTCCAGACTATTTTGATAGGAATGGAGGAGGAAGATTGGTTTATTGGAGACGATACCCAGAAAAACAGAGAGAAGCTCATTCTGCAGTACCCCATCTCCCGGGGAGCCATCAACAGCTGGGACAACCTGGAGAAGGTGGGTCACAGCTTCTACTGGGAGGACCTGGCACAGGACCCCTACTACTGCCTCAGCACCAAGGAAAGGGTCTTTTGCAAGGCACAGAGAGTGGTGTCACAGCTTGTAGCTCTTAGTCCCTCTGGACCTATCATGGTCTCAGCTACCAGGCTCTGCAGTCAGGAGACCTGAGTTTGAATCCTGTCTCCACTGCTTATTATTGAAGTCATTTGGGACACGAGCTATAGCCTCTGTGATCCTCAGTTTCCTTGTCTTTCAGGCAGGTATAATTGCTCTTACCACACCTCTGCTGTGGGGATTAAAGGAAACAATAGAAAAGAGATCCTTAATCCCAGGTATGAAAAAATAACACATACAGTGAAATCAAACCTCTTTCTGTCCATAGCCAAGGGTTCTGGTTAGGCTTCCGTGTGTTTGAACAGGTTGCAACTGTCTTAGAAGATATACCATAATCAAATAATTTAAACAATAGAAATCCATTGCCTCACAGTCCTAGAGGCCAGAAGTTCAAGATCAAGACAAGGCTGAGTGTGGAGGGGATGCAGACATTGGAGCCATGTAGACTGACTTTGGAGTGCACAGGTCTCCAGCTTCTTATGCCCTTTCCCACTGGGATGTTGTTGCCCCTCCCCTCCACTGTGGGGCTCACCCCCTCTGCCTACATCTTTGGGGCTTGTCCTGTGTCTGCAGTCAGTGCCAGCTCTGAGTTTCAAGTTGTTGGCCAAGTGCAGTGTCTCTGGAGGAGTTCCCTTCTATGTCCTCAATGCACCCACTCGTCCCTGGTTCAACCACCCACATACACCCCAGGGTGGGTTATCACCCCATGCCTCAAGCTATCAGAGCATCAAGGTATAAGTCCACCTGGATTTTGCCACTGCTTAGGTGCTGTGATGCCTCAGGCATCTGCAACCTCATGACGCTTCCACAGCCTGAGTTTCTCTATGCCTCTTACCAGTAGAGCTGTCCCTAGTTTCTTTCCATCATGCACAGAGCTTCCCTCCCAAGGAGCAGGCAGGAAAGCCACATGTAATAACTAGCATTGTTTATGGAGCCCTACTGTGTGCCAACGTCTACACTAGGTGGCACAGGCTGGACTGTGCGCCTCCAGAATTATATCCTGGAATTCTGATCTCTAGTCCCTCAGAATGTGACTGAATTTGGAGAGAGGGCCTTTAAAAAGGTGATTAAGTGAAAATGGGGTCAGTAGGGTGGGTCCTAATCCACACGACTGAGGTCCTTATAAGAAGAAGAGATTAGGACACACACCCACACAGGAAGGAGATGCCATCTGAAAGCTAAAGAGGGAGGTCTCAGGAAGGACCAGCCCTGTTGACACCTGATCTGGGGCCTCCAGTTCCTGGGATGTAGGACAGTGACTGCTGTTGGAGCCACCCTGACTGCAGGGTTTGATAGGAAGTAGATACACCAGGCTTTTAAATAAAATCATTATCTAATCTTCACAATCCCCTTTGAGATAGGGTCTATTTTCCGTCTTAAAGATGGGGACATAGGCCCAGTAAGGGCACCTTGCTTTTCCAGTGAGCACACTTGTGTGTGGCAGAGCTTCTGCCAATGCTGGACTCTCACGGTGCACAGACAGCCTGCCTTGTTGCAGACTTTCCCTACAGTGTGGGCGCAAATGTCCTTAAGAGTCAGACCCAAGGTCCTCTAGATAGCACCATGCCTTCATTTGTCCCTCTTCCTCCTCTGGGCATGGTGTACAGTCACAGGTGTGTGTCTCACCCATGGTCACACTCTACCTCCCTGCAGGGTCATCAGGTCACAGTCTCTGTCTCTGAACTGGAGGCTGCAGATGCTGCCCAAAATGCAGTCATCTTTAGGTATCTGTGGGGATTGTTTCTAGGACTTCCTCAGATACTAAAATCCAAGGACCACAGGATGGAATAGCAGTACATGCAATAACCCACACATACCCTCCCGTATACTGTAGAGAAGCCCTCTGTGACTTATGATACTTACTACAATAGGAAGATCATGTAAATAACTGTTGTACTGTATTGTTTAGAGAGTAATGGCAAGAAAAAAAATTTGTATGTGTTCAGTACAGACCCATTTTGGGGGAATATTTTTGATCTTTTGTGGTTTGAATCTTCGGTTGTGGAACACATGGATTCAAAATCCAACTGTTCTGTTTTGCCAGATATAGAAAGAAAGGAAAGACAGAAGAAAGAAGAAAGATATAAATGATAAATGGATAATAGGTGGATTGATTGATAGGAGAGAGAGAGAGAGAGAGAGAGAGAGAGAGAGAGAGATTGCGCTGATACTCTGAGCAACTGGGCTCTCCTCCGTCTTCAGAGCAGCCCACTCTGCCCTACTCTGTCCCTCTAGATTTGGCATCACTCCTTCTACCAGGTGCTCCGCACCCCCCCTGAAGAGCATCCTCTGATGGTGACCGAGTCACCTTTAAACTCAACATCCACCAAGGAGAAGGTGTGCCAGGTAACAGGGCCAGGTGGAGGATGAAGGGTGGGTGGAATGAGGCAGCCCAGGGTGCCCGCACAGATTGCAGAGTCCTCCTTGGGGCTGGAGGAGTGGAGCCAGGGGGGTGCACTGCAGGGGTCCCTGCTGGCTGCCGGTGTTCTCATGTCATCCGGATTTCCTAATGAGGATGTTGATGGGCTAATTAAGCAGCAGCAAGGCTCATCCATCTGGCCTGGTACCCCTGAACCTAGTGCTGTCTCCTGCAGTGAAAAGCAACCTGAAGGCTAGGCCCAGGCCAAGACACCACCTGCGCATGGCACAGCAAGCCCAGGATGAGGTGCTGCCCTGGGAAAGAAAGCCCAAAGTGCTGGACTTGCCCACAGACAGGGCATAGAGCAGGTATCTTCCAGGAGAACACCCACTGCCCACAAGGACCTCAGGAACTGTAGGAAGATTGGAGGGCAAGGCCACCTTTATCCCAGGAGCATGGTGCTCCTCACTGTACTGGGCAGAAAAGAGTACTAGGTGTGTGCACATGTACAGAAGGAACTGGCTCGAGTGGTTACTGCCATCTGCCATCACAAGCTGGAGACCCAGGAAGGCAATAACATAGCCTCAGTCTGAAGACCCAGAAGAACTACCACCCCAGTTTAAGCCTGAAGGCCAGAAGACCCTTGTCCCAAATCTGAGGGCAGGCAGGTGTGACCTCCCACCAGGCCCCATACTCAGAGAATGCACCAGTAACCTGTGCTGGAGAAGGCCATCTGCTTCCCTCAGTCCACTGACCCAACATTAGTCTCACGCAAGGATACTCCCATGGACATATCTCTGTAATGTTTGCTGAAATATCTGAGTCCACAGAGCCCGGGCAGGTTGATCTATGGAATTCACCATGGCAACATCCATGGGGTAAGCACACTGCCTGCCTCTGGTGTATCCCTCCATTCCCTGGGCTACTGCATGCTTCTCTGCCCCAGATCCACACTGCTTATGTCAGGGACCAGCAGAAGACCAGAGGAGCATCCATCCGGGCTTCTCCTGAAGAAGTTGATAAGAAGATTCCACCCATGGCGGTTACCTCTTCAAGAAAGCAGTTTGGATGCCGCAGTGTGCCAGGGCTGATAATGGGGCCACTGCCACCCTAAGCCCTAAAGAGCAGTACTGGTCACCCAGAGAGAGAGAGAGAGAGAGGCCTCACCCAGGAACTGTGGTGTCAGAAGAGGGACCTGGCTGGAAGTGAGCAGGGGCATCAAAGGGCCACCGAGGAGAGGGGCTCAGGAGTCTACCCAGTCAGAGAGCAGTGAGGAGGCTGGAGGCTTCTATGGGACCAAGGATGAAGCAGTCACTCCCCCTCCTCTACCCTGCCCCCCTCAGCTGACAGGAAGGACATGGCCATGTTGCAGGGAAAGGGACATTTCTGCCCCTATAGGCTCTGCCTCCACCTCTCCCTCATGTAGCACCCACCCAGTGGGTCTCCTGCCTCTGCCAATGTCCTTCTGTGCAGCTACCCAACTTCCATAGACCCACAAGACTGGAACAGCTGAGAGATGCGGAGTCCAGTTTCTCCTGGAAGATGTTTCTGTGCTAACACACACTCTGTCTCAGAGGAGAAGCCAGTGCAGGAAGCAGCCAAGGTACCAAGAAGGGCCTGGTACTGGGGCCTGTGGTTCTGGCTCCAGCTCTGCTAGTACGTGTGATGTCAGGTAGCTCAGTGGTCCTCCATCTGCCTTAGCTTCCTTGTCAGGTTAATCATGGTACCTTCTTGGGGTTGTGGTAAGGATGGAATGATTCATGCCCTTAGAGCACTAGAGCTTCCTCTGTATGGAGCCTTCAGCAAATGCTGCCCTTATTGTCCTGGGACTGGCTTTACTCACCTGTGCAGCAAGTGTTTGACTGTAGGAACCCAAGACCCTCCAAGTTCTGCGACCTTTATGCTCCATAGTGCAGAGCAAGGGCTGAAGCTAGTGTTTTTCTTTGTGATTTCTAAGGGGCAGGACTCTGGTTCCATCACAAAAGCTGTCTTCCCATTGGGAGTGCCTCCCCCCACCACCATGTGCCACACTTTTGGGTTCATCACCTGTGGATGCCCACCTGTGGAGTCTCCAGTTTGGGGAAAATAAAGCCACTACAAGTCAGCATGAGCTTGTCTTCACACAGATGAGTTTCCTTTCTGGGTGGAATGCCCAAGCCCAGCCTGAATGCTGCCCAGTGATCTAGTTATGTATCTTACAAGCAACATGTTCAAGGATGCAGCCCAGCCATGCATGATTTCAGTTTCTAAAACATGCTGTCTTGGTCCCATTTTGAGGTCCAGGCTGAGGCCAATTGGTGCCCCCTTGAGCAGCTGAATAAGTCCACCTCCCATCACTGGCTTTGTAAGACACTCAGGCTCTGAGGCCACAGTGCTAGTGCCAATTTTTCTGGGGCCAGGTGCCACACACGTAGGGACAGCTCCCCAGACAGGAGCCCAGGAAATTGTCCAAATGACCTCCTGCAAGGGAGCCCATGGAATCCACCTGTAGGGCTGCTCACTGTCACAGTACCTGGGCGCAAGTCTCTGTGTGGGCCTGCTTGGCACCTTGCTCTTACTCAGAGAGTGGTCAGGAGAGTCTTGCCTTTTTTTCTACCTGAGTGGCTGGAAAAACCACTGCAATGGCCCCAGCAGCTAAAGTGATCCTCAGGCCCCATAGAACAAGCATCGTGATCTCATAGGTGTCAACCACTCACATGGCCAACTTCAAAGAGGCAAAGCCCTGCTGCCAGCCACCTGCGCCTGGTCCCCTCTGCCACCTGCTCATTCATATTTTTGCTTGCTGGTCTCATATGCACAAAGTGAGTATCATGTACCTGGACGGGCAAAGCCAGGTGTATGTCACCTGCTCCCTCCTTCTGATGCTGGTATCCAGTGGGTACCCAAGCTGTGCTTCTGGAATAAACAATGTCTGAACAAGATGCCCAGCATGTAGTTACCACACAGGAGCTATTATCTGTGGTTATCTCCATCATATGAAAGACAGTTCCTCCCAAATCAAAAGGTGGAGATCCCATGGCACCGCACACTTCTCAGCAGCAGAAGGAAGAATGTGTCCCCTGAAGACAACTGCCAGTCCACAGAGGCCTCCTGTCAAGACACAGCAATGACTAGCAAGACTTTCTGGTGCCCTAGTCCAGTCAGTCTCCACAGTCATGGGAGCCACCAGGAGAAGGTTGTGAGCCCGTTTTTACAGACTGGGAAACAGAGCTGAGTGCTGGTTACGGCAGAGGCAGCTGGAGGGGGTTGTGCATTTGACCTGGCCTGGATTGCTTTAGGGCCAGGGCCTGCTACAGGAGGGACCCATGCTGACCTAGGGGAGTGAGCTGGAGCCCTGCCTGCTCTGTCTGCTCATCAGGCTGCCAGCTGCTAATGTTCCTCCCTAGATCCTGTTCGAGACCTTCAATGTACCTGCCCTGTCCTTAATCAATCAAGGAGTCCTTTCACTATATGCTTCAGGCCAAACTTCTGGTAAGTGGCCCCGTATATCCTTGTCCCTGTGACTGGTGACTGGTGACACACTATAGCATGCAGCCCAGCCCCTCTCTGACAAATAACCAAAGACAGCTGCTCAGAACTCACACTCCCTGGCTTGTTTCTTGATTTCCTCCCCTTTTGTCCCTCCGGGTTAAATTGACTATTCCCAGACTTTAACAATGTGCTGGATTCACTTTTTCTCTTTCACAGCTTTACTGATATGTAATTGACATACAATATACTGCACATGTTTTAGGCATACAATTTGACAAGTTCTCATAAAAACCATCACAACCAGTATTAGGAACCTACCCGTCACTCCTGAAGTTCCCTTCCTACCACCACTGTTCCTCTTTCGGCCTGTTCCAATAGAGGGGGTTGCATTTTCCGGTATTTTGTATAAAGGGAACTATGAGGTAAGTGCTCTATTTTGTGTGTCTTTTTCCACCGTGCATAATTATTTGGAGATTCATCTGTGCTGTTGTTCGTATCAATAGTTCATTTCTTTTTATTGCTAAGTAGTGTTCCGTTTTATGAATGCACCATGCTTTGTCTATTCACCCATGAATGGCTATTTGGGTCATTTCCAGTTTGGGTCTATTATGAATAGAGTTGCAATGAACATTCATGTATGTGTAAGTCTCTGTGTGGATATATGCTATCATTCCTTTTGGGTAATTACCTACAAAGGAAAATGGCTGGGTCATATGACAGATGTATGCTTAACTTCTTTTTTTTTTTTTTTTTTTAAATCTGCCTAACTAGTTTCTAAGGTAACTGCACCATTTTACATTCCCACAGCCATGTGGGAGAACTCCAGCTCATCCACACCATCACTTGTGTGGTCAGCCTTCTGCTTTTCAGCCATTCCAACAGGAGTGCAGCAAGGTCTTCTTGTGGTTCTATTCACATAACCCCCGTGAGCAGTGATGTTGAACATGTTTTCTTGTGCTTTTTGCTATGCATATGTTTTAGTCACTTTCCTGTCACTGAGGTAAAACACCTGAAACCTCCAACTTAAAAGAGGCTTATTTTGGCTCATGATTTCTGTCCATGGTCAGCAGGGTCCAAAGCAGAAACAGTGTGGAGAAAGGTCATGGCAGCCAGGAAGCAGAGAGAGAAGGGAGGAGCTGTGTCAAGAATAGACCCACCTCCAACAAGACCCACCTCCTGAAATCACATTCAGCTATGAACTCTGCAATGAATGAACCCATTGAGGCGTACAGTGTTCCCTTCCAATTACCCTCCAAACACATGAGACTTTGGGGGGTGATTTTAGATCTAAACCATAGCAGCATATATCTGCTTCAGCAAAGTATCTCTTTCAATGCTTTGCCAAGTTCACCTGTGTGTTCTGTCATCTTTTCCTTTTCTTGGTACAAGTCTTCCATCAAATGTGAGTTCTGCAAACATGTGCTCCCATCCACAGCTTCACTTCTCATTCTCTGCATGATATCTTTGGAAGAGCAGAAGGCTTAAATTTCCATGAAGTCTAACTTTATTTATTTTTCCTTTTGGATTGTGCCTTTGATATCATATCTAATAAATAAATGCCAAAGCCAAAGTTTTTGGTTATATTTCTTATGCTAGGTAGCTTTCCATTGCTGTCACAAACTACCTGAGAAATTAAATTTAAAGCAGGAAAGGTTTATATTTTGGCTTGTAGTTTAAGAGGGTTCAGTCCATGATCATTTGGCTCTGTTGCATTTAGGCCTATGGTGAGGCAGAACATCATGGTGAAAGGGCATGGTTAAGGAAAGTTATTCATCACATGGCAGCCAGAGAGCAGAGAGAGAGCAGGGAAAAGACCAGGGACAAGATAAATATACCTGCGGGCCTTCTTCCTCCTACTAGATCCCACCTACTAAAGTTTCCTCCACCTTCCAAGAGCTCATTAAGCTATTATTGAGCCATAAATGAATTAAGCCATCAATGATATCAGAACCTTGTGATCTAATCACTTCCCAGAGGCCCCATTTCTGAATACTGCTGCGTTGAGGACCAAGCTTTCAATGAATTAGTTTTTAAGAGACATTCCAGATCCAAAACATAACAGTTTTCTTCAAGGACTTTTATAGATTTTTAGATTCACACAATTCTATGATGCATTCTGAATCATTTTTTTGTAGATGGTATAAGGCACAAGTGAAGGTTTTGTACACGTGTGTGTGCATATGTGTGTGTGTGTATGTGTGTGTGCTGTCTTGTTCCTACAATATGTATTGAAGCAATCACTCTTAATTGAAATGGCTTTGTATACTTTGAAAATCTGTTTTCCACATTCATGTGGACTTACTACTATGCTCTCTATCTTGTTCTATCAATCTTTCTAACTTTAGGTTGATATTACTTTGTCTTGATTATGGTAGCTTATAAAAAGTCCTAAAATAAGGTAATATTAGTAGTACCTCTTTGGTCTCCTATTTTTAAAAAAAAAAAAATTTTGGAAGGACCTATTCTAGGTCCTTTCTGCTACCTCATATGGTTTTTAGAATCAGTTTGTCATTTTCTAAAAAAAAAAATAAACAACTCACCCCACCCCGCAGCCTTCGCAAAGCTCTTAAACTGTGTTTGGGCATTGGAATCGCACTGGGTGTGGACAGCACAGTTTGGAGAGGAATGACTTTTACAGAACATTTAGTCTTCTGATTAGTGAACTGTGAATGTGGTGTATTTGTTAGGCCTGTCCTAATTTGTTTTTAGCGTTGTTATATTATTCACAGCATACAGGTAATACATGTCTTTTGTCCAATTTATCTCTAAGTATTTAATACATTTTGATGCTATTGTAAATGGTATTTTATTTCAATTACTCATTGTTCATTGCTATTATATAAAGAAACAATTGATTTTGTTTTGCTTGTTTGGTTTTTGTGGTGCTGGGGATCAAATCCATGGCCTTGTGTATGCTAAGCAAGTGTGCTCTATCACTGAGGTACATCTCTAGCTCCTACAGCTTATGTTTGTACGTTCATATTATATCTTGATACTCAAATTTATTTTTGTAGATTTAATAGGGTTTACTACTTAGGCAATCAAATTGTCTACAAAAAAAATGTTGCTTTATTATTTACAAATTGGATGCTAGCCATTTATTTATTTATTTATTTGTTTATTTATTTATTTATTCTTACCTGGTTGCTGGACTCCATGGTACCATAATGAATCTAATCAATAAGAGCAATAATCCTTGTCTTGTTCCTGCTTTCAGAGAGAAATTAGTCTTAAAACATTAGGTATTCTATTATTTGCAATTTTTCAGATATGTCATATCAATTTAAAGAAGTTCTCTTGCATTCTTATCCTCTTGATATATTTTTACTTTTTAGTTAGCAATATATGTTGGATATTGCCAAATGCACTTTCTGTATTTATTGATGTGATTGTGTGGATTTCCTTTCTTTAATATGGTAGATTACTTTGTTTGATATTTGGGGGGGCGGTACTGGGAATTGATACAGGCACTGTGCCACTGAGCTATATCCCCAGCCATTGTGGTAAAGCTACCTTGCATTCTAGAGACAGAATCTATTTGGTCATAACATATTGTCCTTTTTATATATTACCACTAAAATCTATTTGCCAAAATTTCATTTTGAAATTTTGTGTCTATGTTCATGAGTGATTGTGGCTGGCTCTTTTGTTCTTTCTCTTTCTCTTTTTCTCTTTCTCTTTCTTTCTCTCTTTCTCTCTCTTTTTCTCTTTCTCATTCTCTTTCTTCCCCTACCTCCCTCCCTTCTTTCCTTCCATCCTTCCTTCCTTTTTGTGGTTCTAGGATTGAGCCTAGAACCTTTGCACTGAGCTACATCTCCAGCCCATTTTATTTTTCGTTTTGAGACAGGTTATTGCTAAATTGCCCAGGCTTGAGACTTTCCTTCCTCAGCCTCCCAACGTGCTGGGATTATAGGTGTGCACCATGACACCCAACCTACTTTCTTCTCTTATAGTGTCCTTTCTCTCAGGGCTACCGTGCATTGTTGCCTGGTGTCCAGTATCTTGAAAGTGTATTTTGTTCTTTTAGTTGTGAGTGGGAAAGAAACCTCTCCCTGATCTCCACTGCAGCTGGAGTGGGAGGTCCCTTGGACTCAGCATGCTTCATTGAAATTTTCAGGTCTTGCTCAATTACCCAGACTCCAACTGGCTCTGGGTCCAAAGCCACTATATCACACAAAATTAGACCACGTGCTCCTGTTCCTGTGTCCCCTCCTTTTGCACTATCACATCCTAGTGTACCTTGGAAACTGCAGTGTATTCCTCCTCCACTGCACTCAGACTCTTCCAGCATTTCAGTGTCACTCAGACAATCCCAGTGACTTTGGGGGCAGTTATAGCTAATGTTCGCATGTTGAGTTTAGTAAGAAAATCCTCTGGTTTTCATCCAAAACAGTAGTTCCCTTTTCCTATCTCAGCCCAGACCCTTTGCCTTCCCCTCCACATATCCTCAGACCCTGTCCCTTTCCACAACCTTTTCCTGCAGACTCACAGTTGTTAAGGGATTCCATACCCTTCTTGATGATGCCACCATGTTCTCTTACCTAGGAACAACCATTGAATCTGGAGAGGGAATGACATACTTTGTGCCCATCGCTGATGGCTGTCCTTTGCATCAGTCGACCTTCCAGCTGGATGTAGCTGGCCAAGACCTGACCTGGTACCTCCTGCAACTTTTGACGGAGAGGGGGATCTTGTTAGTGGGCACAGGTAGGACACTGATTTTCTCAGCCAGGCAACTTAGTGCTTGGGTATGGGTTTTTCTTAGTGAAATCAACTACAGCCCTCAGGTTTCAAAGCTTAGGCTACTGTACCATCATCCAAACTCCAGAAACTGTGCTATCCATATTTAGAGACATTGGGAGTCTTTATAATGATGAGGAGGGCAATCGTAGTGATGGTGAAGATGGTGATATTGAAAATGGCGATGCTGACTGGTGATTTAGCTTCTGATAGCAATGATGGGAGGATAGTGGGGAAGGTTTAATGATGATAACAGTGTTGATGGTGATGATGATAGTGGTGATGACAGTGATGGTAGTGATGGCGAAGACGATGGTAATGGTCACGATAGTGACGATGATGGTGATGATGGTGATGTCAATGGTGATGATAATGATCAGCTAAGCTTTACCGAAAACTTACCCTGTGGAGATCATCGGGTCAAGTAAACATTCCACATTCATTCTCCCATGACTTTTCACTGCAACTCTGTGAGGAGGAATAATTGTTTCTATTGTTAGAAGAAGCCTAGGAAGGCTAGAAGGTTTGACAAACATCCCATAAGCGGTGAGATATTAGCTCTGGAGTATGAATGCAAGCAGTTCAGACAAGGCAGAGCCTGCCTCTCTGTATGCCTAGTCTCTAGACTAGATTCCCAGCTTGTATGTCTCCCAGTCCCAGCTGGAGTTTCTGGTCTCCTCAGGCAAAAAGTCTGTGGTAACACCCAAGAGAAACACAGAATCCTAAAGAATAACAGCAAATAGAGGGCAAAGACACAGCAGGTCATTGACACCTTACACCTAGCAAGATCTTTGTGTGCATTACTTCATCCTGTCCTTATAGTAGTCCAGAATGTGACAATTAGTCCTACTCTTGAAGATGAAGACAAGGAAGGTTTGACAGGATAATGAATTTGCCTGTATTTAGCCATTTAGTAAACAGTAGAGGTGGGACTGAATGCAAATTTGTCTTGTGGAAGGTCAAACTAGGTGAAGAAGGGGAAAATATCAGGAGGTTGCAGTGACCCAGAAAGAGGGGGAAGAGAAGAGGGTGATTAACAGCATCAGTTGCTTGAGAGCAAGAAGGAAAGTGTGTTCTCAGGGCTTTGGAACTAGGAGGATGGACATACACAGGCAAGAGCAGTTTTGGGAGAAGGAAGATGAAAGTCTGAGGTTAGTGGATAAAACAGTGTATGGGGTTTCCCTATGGGCAGTTCAGGGAATTTCCTCCTGATTCAGACTTAAAGACAACATCAGGTGAACTATAAAGCCAGAATGCCCAAGGTGCAGTTAAACTTCAAACCTGTTAGCTACTCTGAAAGGGGCAGGACATAACTTCTGGGTGAAGGATGTTGATTCAAGGATGTTGTTGGGTGTTTCTCCAGATCAGGGTACAATCATAAGCAATATGGAGCACCTCCTGTCACAGTAGATGGTAAAGTTGAATTTGATTTCCCAGTCTTCCAAAACTTGCACTATATGTAGTAAGTAATGCTCAATTTATAAATGCCGAGCATTTCCACCTCCTCACTTCTCATTTCAGAACATCCCTATGCTACCTTCCTGTCCTATACCCATCCCCTACCTGGCATGGGCCAGGAGACCCCAGAAAGCAAGCGGAATATGGACCTAGAATCCCAAGGGGTGGTATGTTCCTCACCGCAATACACCCCATTTTCATGTCTTCTTTTCCCTGGCACTCTTCCTTTGTCTGGAAGCTGACCAAGAGTACATCCGGAATGTGAAAGAGAAAGGCTGCTATGTGGCGCTGGACTTGGACAAGGTGAAGGTGAAAGCCAGTGACCCACCTTCCTGCCTACAGGACTTCCAGCTCCCTGATGGCCAGGAGATCAGCCTTGGGGAGGGGGCTTTTTTATGTCCTGAGGCACTCTTCCAGCCTAACCTCATAGGTGAGTCCACAGAAAGGGGGCAGAGGTCAGTCCAGCACCAGCAAAGGAGTGCAGGGTCAGAAAGAAGGCACAGGTTAACCAGGAGGGCAGCATGGTTTGAGTAGCAGATAAATGCCCCATTTCAAAACTTCCTCTGGGATCAGCTATCACATACCTAAACACATGTTATACACCTGTCACTCTGTTGACCCTTTTACATAAGTGGTGCCTTCTTCTCTCTCCTAATCTGTGTCACCCCATCTTACAGAGGAGAAAATTCACCCCAACTTTTAAATCATTTGTCAAGTGTGATTACAACTATGTTGGGCTGCTGATCATCTTCATAATGTATTATTTATAACTCCATCTACTCCAAAATAATTAGAAATATAAAATCAAGACAGTCAAGGCAGAAAAGCAAGCTCCGTAGATATGGAGGGAGCTCCATAGATGTGGAGAGAACTCCATATCTGTAAATATGGCTGGTCTGGAGATTTCAAATGATCCTTGAGTTGACTGCTGTCTCAGGCAGGCCTGGCCGATTAGGGAAAATGATAAATTCTTATAAAATCCAAATTGAATGGGAAAATGAAGCCTTCAGGAAGTCGTGGAAAATAAAATATTCCCTGAAATCAAATTCTTAAAATAATCCATTGCATTTATAAGGGTTGGAAGGAGTTAGATGTGGGAACCTAACCATTTCTCCAGGACTAGCACCTAGTAGGAGCTAGCGCTGATAACCTTGTATGAGTTACCTGGGTGTAGCTCTGTTTTCTCTGCTACACTACACTGTGTGGGGGACCTAGTCTTAAAAACATCACAAATAATCATAGCACATGCCCCTGAGATATCTGGTGGCTAAGTGGAGAAGTGACGAAGCCCTTGCCTCACACAGACTCCAGAGGGGGAAGGGTCAGGGTGGGTCCCAATGGATGTGAACACAGCCCTTGGCTCATGGCACCACAGAGCCATCTGCCTGGCACATTCCAAACCACCTGTGATTTAGGCTCTCCGGCCTTGCACCTGGGGTCGTCAGTATGAAGACAGTGAGGTGGTGACAGGCGCCACCTACCCAGAAGCTCCTGATATGAAATAGACAAACACAACCCATGCAGCTCTTCTGCGTTGTTCTGGTCAGCATTTATGGAGGCAGCCAAATCATGAATCAGGACAGGACCCTTGGTGCCATTCCCCCAGCTACCTGAGCCAGGACGCTGCCCCTGCTGAAATCCTTTCATGAAATTGTTGTTGCCTAGGCATAAGGAGCTAGTAACTGTCAATAACGTTGGAACATACTTTCCCTTAGTGAATGAGAAGAATTAGAATTTATTTCTTTGTCCTCTGGTTGGGCGCATCTGTCCACTACCTTGTTGAAACCTACATGGGCCTTGCTGCGGGAGGTGCTGATGGTCTTAGTGGCACTCAGGGCTATCTGGGACTAGAAGGTGCCACCACCCAGGGCCTTCAATTAGAAGGGAGGAACTCCCGAGTATGACAGATCAAGCTTCTAGCCTCAAGCTTCCTTCTTTCTCCACCCATCTTGACAGGAAGAAGCGCCCAGGGGATCCACATGATGACCACCCAGTGCATCACCTCCTGCCACCCTGACCTCCAGAAGACCCTGTTCAGCCACATCCTCCTGTCTGGAGGCACTGGTTCCTTCACTGGCTTGCGATTACGATTGCAGAGAGAACTAGCTGGACTGGTTTCCCCTACCATCGATGTGAAGGTACAACAACCTCAGTGTCCTCAGTGTATCTTCTGTTCCTGCTGCTGATGTCCCCTGGAAAATCATCTTCCATTTCCTATCTCCTCAACATGGCTACCTCTTCATAAAATACTATATGTTTTAGCCTTCCATTACTGTGACAAGATAACTGAGAACAACAACTTAAAGCAGGAAAGGTTTATTTGGTTCATGGCTTCAGTCCATGGTTACCTGTTCCTTTGCTCTTAAGCCTGTGGCCACGCAAAATATCACGGTCAAGGTTGTGGTGGAGGAAGTTGTCCCTAGTCTATTGGGCTATGTCACCCACATTCAGGGCCGGTGTTACCCTTCAGTTTGCTGTCCCACATTTCCCACAGTTTCATGTCTCCCTCGCAGACATATCCAAAGCACGCTGTCCTAATTTCTTAGGCATTTTGCAATCCAATCAAGTTTACAACTGAGATTAAGCATCACACCTGTTCACATTCGAGAGCTGTACCGCATCTGCTTTCTCATTTTCTAATCTTCTTTGTATCAATATTCTTTATAGTATCTCACATGGTTTTGCAAACGTGCACATAATGTTGGCCGACTGTTCCCTGACCTGTCTTCTCACCTCCTAAGTCTACACCCTCGGCTGCATCATCTGATGTGAAGTCACAAGAAGCATTTATGGAATAATGCAAAATGATTACAGCTGTTTTCCCATTCCTCAGCCCCAGCCCTGGGCACCTATCCTGTTCCTCCTGCTCCTTCTCTGCTCTCAGAGGCCTTAGGCTCTCGTGTGAAAGGCTTTTACTAAATCAGAGAGGAAGGCTTCTACTTAGTTCAGCACAGAAAGCAAATTGAAATCGAAAACTGTAAGTTTTTGGACGGTGCTTGTAAAGGGACTCCCTCGGGCCAGCTCTGGGCTGCCAGGACGCGGCCAGGCTGCATTTTGGACCAAGCTCTTTCAAAACCTTCCCCATCCTCAAGGTGCCCTGTTCTTTTCCCACCCCCTTAAAAAAACTTCTACAGGAATCTTGGAGGTGACACATTTCCTGTAATTTTGTGGTAATTTAGCTCTTCTCTGCTTCATCTCTTTGGGAAACAATGTCTGGAAAGGCCTGGGAGGCAGATTCGCCTGCAATCATCCATAAAGCTAATTATTCACCTAAAGAAAAGAATTCTCTCCCTAAAACAAATCCATCTACGTTGGGAGAACAACTCGTTCCAGCAGGGACAACTTTTCATATACGGACCATCCCCAGTTCGCCATGTTTTAACTTATATATTTTGACTTTACAAGGGGATGAAAGTGATTCACGCTGAACAGAAACTGTACCTGGAATTTTGAATTTGATCTTTCCCCAGGGCTAGCGCTGGGCAGTTCAGTCCTCTCTCTTGAAGCTGGGTGGGGCAGGTCCCTGTCAGCCCCTAAGCTCACAGGAGTGAATTGGTGACACTGCAGCCTGCTGTGTGGCTGAGCCAGAATGTTCCACAGCCCAGGTGTGCACCGTGCATTTTTGACTTAAACAATGTCTTCAACTTACAGTGAGGTTACCAGGATGTGCTCCCACCGTACATCAAAGAGCACCTGTAATTGCTTCTCCTGGCAGCCTGAGCTGTGCTATAATGAATGTTCTTAGGCTAAAAATGTTTGCCATTATCCACTCCCCTTTTTGAGAAGAGTTTTTCTTTCCTTTCGAATCCATTTCTACATGTGCTTTTTGAAGCCAGAAAAATATGCACAACCCAAGGCTTTTTGAAAGTATGGCCAAATTCTCCATGAAAATATCCAGGTGGCTTCATTTTCAAAATCCTTTTGCCATCTTGGTAAATGGGAAAAATTGTTTGTTGTGCTTTTCTCTGCCTGCTTTGTAAATATATTTTTGTAATTGCCCATTCCAACCCTTTGGCCATTTTTCTGTGGTATTCTCGTTTCTTTGTAACACATATGTTGTCCCAGTTCTGTCTGGTTCTGTGTGTGTTCAGATAAGACGCAGATGGGGCAGATGGCTTGTCCAGGGTGACAGAAGAAAAAGTAGAGCAGAGGCTCCCAGGTGTCAGGCACTGGCTCTTTCCTCTGCCTGAAGTGCTGACCCCAGACATTCTTTTTTTCTCTCTTATCTGTTTTTTCCCTTAAAGTCATGGAGACAAATCTCTTAACTAATACCAGAAAGTGTTTTCCAAGCCCAGCATAGCGGTGATCAGCACCAGTGGGGAGCTGAGTCTCAGACTACATCTTGTCTACTCACTCTGCCTGCAAATTGGGTTTTCCAAATCCTATCCTGAGCTTCTCCCATGCAGACCCCTGCAGGGTTGCCTTCGCCAGCTATGTGTTACAATAAAAGTTAGTAAGCAGCGAGGATGTCAACAGTCTGACCTTGAGCAAGTGACCTTAACCTTCCTGAGCCTCAGGGGCTGCTCGTGACAAATGGGTGTGGAGATTTTTCCTTGATATAAAAAAATGCTGAGGGCAGTGTGAAGGCAGGAGCAGAGTCTGGAAAGCTCTGCTTGGCAGGGTAGAAGGGGTTTGGTGATTGATTTTTTCTTATCTCTGTTTTCTAACTTTTTCTACAAAATACACATGCTGAATGCATAGTCTTTTTTTTTTCAAGACAGGGTCTCCCTGTGTAGTTCAGGCTGGCCTTGGGTTCACTATGTAGGCCAGGCTGGCCTTGAACTTGCAGTGATCCTCCTGCCTCAGCCTCTCGAGTACTGGGATTACAGGTGTGTACCACCACACCCGGCTGCATAGTCTTTATAAAGTATAAAATATATTGTGTTTTACAATGTCAAGGGCCTGAGTCCTCTGTGCCCTTGTCCATTTCACCCCTAGGTACCAATTCCCCACAATGAATGTATTTAGTCATAAACATATCCTAATCAAAAATTTAAAATATAAAATAGCAAATAAAAAGTTAATAAAACTACAGGATGTGGATATGAACTTCTCACTTTACTGGATAATAATTAATCATATTTGCCAGGAGGAAAAAAATTTTTTTTTTGGTACTGGGAATTGAACACCCGACCTTGGGCTTGCCAGGCAGATGCTTACGCCCCTGAGCTATATCCCCCACCCCAAGGAGGAAAAAATGACTATTTGTGAATTTTGGGGGTAAGATAACTGTGCCCCAATTTAGAGTCATGTTTTAATGTTTTTTTCCCCTTCTCTACCCCCTCTGCTCCCAGGTGTCCTCTTCTCCCTATGGCAAGTGCAGTGCCTGGGTGGGTGGTTCCATCTTGGGCTCCCTGTCAACTTTTAAGGACATGTGGGTCACCAGAGGTGAGTACAGGGATGTTGGCTGCTCCATCATCAATAGAAAAAGCTTCTAAGTTGGGGCTTTCTGGGTCCCACCACCTTTGCCATCAACACTGAATCCAGGCCAAGCTTCAGCTGAACCGATCAATGTCCAGGATCAACTCACCTGCAAGGCCCCTATTCCCCAATGTCAATAAAAATGCAATAGGAATGATTGTGTCTCTGTGGGTTCACAGCATCTAAGGACTCACACAACATTAGTATAGAGGGGATTTCTGGTCCTCCCCATGCATCAGTCAGGATGGCTCAGTGACACTGCTGCAGTGACAAACATCCCCAGATAGAAGAACCATGGACAGAGTCTGTCTCTCACTCCTGCTTTCTGTCCCTTCAAAAATGACACACCCTTCCTGCATCATTCCACTCCAAACCTACTGGCAGAGTAGATAGACCAGCTGGGACACTGGCACTCATGGTGGGTGTCTCAGTGCATTTTCAGTTGCTGTAAAACATACCTGAAATCTAGCACTTTAAATTATAGAGGTGTATTTAGCTCACAGTTCTGGAGGCTGAAAGTCCAAGAGCCCAGTGCTGGCACCTGCTGAAGACTTCTTGTTGCATCTCAATATGGTGGAGGGCAACAGAGGGTGAGACAGGGCAAGCATGCTAGCTCAGATCTCTCCTCCTCTCTTGTAAAGCCACTAGTGCCTCAAATTCCCAGCCTCATGACTTCATCTAATCCTGATCACCTCCTAGTTCCATTAATATGTGGATTGGGGCACTAAGTTCCCTACACAGGAGCTTTTAGGGGACCCAGTCAAACACCATGGCAGGGATTTGAGCATATGAATCTTCTAGTTGTTCTTATATCAGCCACTAAGTGCTCCAGCTCAGAAGAAATATAGGCCATGTCTCACAATGAATTATCTACACAGACAGGTCTCTCTCTCTCTCTCTCTCTCTCTCTCTCTCTCTCTCTCTGTGTCAGTCTCTCTCTCTCTGTCAGTCTTTCTCTCTCTCTCTCTCTCTCTCTCTCTCACACACACTCACACACACACACACACACACACACACACAGAAGAGCCCAGTGTGTACCTTCTTGTCATAGGACTGGCATGTTCATGTGAAGAGAGACACAGGTTGATACCTAGAGCGTACACCTTGCAGAGGTATGGCATCCTTCATAGAATTTATTCCTCATGAGACTGAGTTTATTAAAGCTGATTTCATGGTGCAAGAGCTGTAGGTGAGAGTGGCTCATTCAGTGGATTGAAGTTATTTAAGCAGCAATGGGGAGCTTAAATCTGTAAATTATACCTAGGGAGAGTGCTGGGTGAGGGCAGAGGACAAAGGAGACAAACAGACCAAACATGCAACAGAGATACAGGGTCCTACATGGGAAGCATGGGTTTTCAAGGTGGTGGGGTACAAGGCACAGGGCCAAACAGTGGTGTATTCCCTCTCAGACACTGCCTGGTGACATTCTGGAATAAAGAAGGAATAAATTCTGAGAGATTTGAGAGAGAACACCAAAAACTAGACAGTTAACTATAAAGTTACTAGAAAAAAACATCAGATGACCAGTAAAAATTGAATTTCAGAAATACAACAAATAGAGCTGGGCATATGGTGGTGCACTTCTGCAAACCCAGCAATGAGGCAGGAGGTTCCCAAATTGGAGCCTCAAATTTCAAAATTTATCTCAAAATAAAAAATAAATAAGTCTCAAAAATCTGTCTCAAAATAAAAAAAATAAATAAGTTCTGAGGATGGCGTTCCATATGAAGGCAATCTCCAGTATTGCTCCCCTAAAAGGAATATAAAAAATAAACTTTTAGTATAGGCACATACAAAAGGCTGCCTGGATTTTGAGCTGCTAAATCTGGCAACCCTCCCGCAATGAAAAGAGGCTCGGGTCCATATCAGAGTTTGACTGCATAATAGCTCCAAAAGACAAGGGACTAAAACAATGATGAAAAAAGGAAGGGATACTTTGAAGCTAAATTGCATAGTTCCCCCCATTTTCCTCGGATCCCACCTGCACCTCACTGCCCCTGACACCTCACACTCCAGACGTCCCTCACTCTCTCCACATGCCAACCATTGCGCTGGGATAGGTGGCTCTGTCTAATGGGACAGTGGAAATGTTAAAAGGCTGTCCAACAGATTGAATGCTACAAAAAAAAAAAAAAATTCCAAGACAGGCAAAAACTCTGCCCATTTGTATTTCTATGTTCTCTCTAGAAAAATAAATAAAAATTTTTCTGCGGGATGAATAAAAAAAAACACCAAGAAAAAGAAGCAACAATGAGTTTAGCTGCTAGGCCAAATTCAGAGGTACAGCTAAGTGATTTTTAATAGAGTTCAAAAGAATTCACAACAATATAAACAAAAAGCTCAGATGATCCTGAAATGGAGGGAGGAGGGAATGAGGAAGAAGGTGAAACTGTAGAAAATATGAGCACTGATGAACTCTACATGCTGACAGAAGTAAAAAATTGAGCTGTGCACATTTCTAGTTTCAGGACAACAGGGCTCTGCACCTTACCGACCCAAGCTGAACACCGAGGGGCTGGTGACTCCTGGCAAATGCTTACCTGCATTTTTTCCCCAAGTCCTTCGCCTGCCCCTGGTGAATCAGTCAGGGGAAAGGTGACAGTCTAGAAGCCACTGCTATGCTTATTTGAAAGTAATATTTCTATCAGGAGCACGTCATTATAGATGTCAAACATTGAGTTTTAATTTTTTCTTTGAGTCATCAGATGTTTTTAATTTTTTCTCATCTGTAAACAAGTATTATTTCAAGACTTGTGGAAATATTAGCAAATTTTCTTGCTATTGTCTTTCCAGCAGCTCTTCTCCCAGTGAAGGGCAGCCAGGGAGCATTCCCCACTGCACAGATTTGTGGGCTAAAACCCGCACTGACACTCACTGTCTTGATTGTACATTTCATCTTGCCAGTGGTAGTTAAGTTCATTTTGGCGAGAATCGTCCGCTGAACCCTAGCCAAAATAACTCTGTCACGTAGTGGGCCCCTGTTTTGATTTAGAACTAAAATGTCTCCCAAGTGCTTCATGTGTTTGGGAGGTGATTGGACGTGGGGTGCTGTATTCATTAGTGGACTGATCTATGGTGAGTTCAGAAGCTGAATGTGCTGTTGGGAGGCAGGCCCTGGTGAGAAGAAGTGGGTCCAGGGGGCAAGACCCGGAAGAGTGTGTTCTTGTCTCTGGCTCTTTCCTTCTTCCTCTGCTTCTGGGCTGCCCTGGCTTTCCTCCACCATGCTGTGTCTGCTTTGGAGCCCGCCAACCATGGTCTGGAACTGTGAACCAAAATAAAGCTTTCCTCCTTTTAGTTGTGGGTATCAGGTATTGTGCCCAGTGATGAGAAATGACGAAGATAACCCCTGTTTAGCTTTGAGGTGGGCCCTGAACAGGTGGGGAGGCTGTGTGCCGGATGACACCACAATAGTCACCCAACTATGCGGCTCCACAGTGCTCGCTGTATAACGAGGTAATTTCCTGATAAGGGTGCGCTAGGAGCAGAGTACACACATCTTTTTCAAAGAACCCTTCTTGCCTTTGGTCCTGCTTTTGCCGTTTTAGTTAGAGCCCAGTAAAACCAGTAGCCTAGCACAGGAGTTTGACAACAGCCTGAAGTTGTCCAGTGCTCCGTGAGTAACCCCAGATAAACTTAGTCACTCACCAAGCTGGACTCGTCCTAGTCATGCTTCGGATTGCTGATGCCCTCTCCGTTTGGAGGCAGATGTTTCTTTTATGTTTCTCTGGGAAATTCATACAACTTACATAAACCAGGAGACTTTAAGAAATAAACTCTAAGCTACAGATAAATGGATAATGGAATCTAAAACAGAGGAACCTGAACTAAAATGTTAATATTCTGAATTCTGTACTGTATGTATTAAATTTCAAAATTTGTTGAATAATTTAAAGATCACCAGTAGCAAAGTAGTAATAAAAGGAACATGACCCATAGGTGAACACGATAAATCAGAATGCCACTTAAATAGTGCTGGAAAAAATGTTCAGGAAAGAAAAACAAGAAAAATTAATTCCATATCGGATTAGGTAAGAATAGCTGAAGGAATTAATAAACCTGAAAGTTAGAGAATGCAAATAAGATGAGAAAATTAAAGAACAAAAGATTTAAGATCACTTACAAAGAATAACGACAATCAGACAGACAGCAGCCTTCTCAACATTAACAGCAGAAGCCAGAATATAATGGAATGATGGTGGAATTGCGCCTGCCTGGCAAACACAAGGTCCCAAGTTCGATTCCCAGTACCAAAATAAATAAATAAATAACTCTGAAAACTATAATGGAATAATGTCCTTGAAATGGGAGAGGGGAATAATAACTAGCCTAAAATCCTGTGTCCAGTTGACTTTGAATAATGGGCTCAGAAACACAAAAGACCCAACTAAGGGCAGAATAAAGACATTCTCAGATAAAGAGTAAAAGAGTTTATCACTGGCAGACCCTTGCTTCAAGGAAAAAAAACCAAACAAAATACCCAACTCAAACTACACTGAATTTAAACTTGAATACAGGACAAAAACCGTTGACAATATAGGAAAGGAAGTTTGGCATTAAGGTGTTCTATAAGCCTAGTGTAGGTAGGGATATTGAGTTGATTTTGGACTTTGCTAAGTTAGGAAGCCTGTGAATATTTTGTAGTAATCACTGAAAATGAATAGAGTACACAGCCTCTAAATCAACGGTCATGAGCGGGTAAAAAGAAAAGTGTCAGGAAAGCAAAAGATATAAGAGCCACAAAGCAAGGAGTTAGAAACATGCCAGTGATCACAATAGAATGCATGTTCTACTTAAATGCCTTTTGTGAAGACACTGGCCCCCTTACAGCAAAACTGAGCTCTTCTGTTCAGACACAGACCGACCATACCCACAGCAAAGTCCAGTATAATTTCTACCTGGACCTCTTCAGATAACTTTACTGACCCTTTTTCAAGAACAACTTGACTCTTTAAACTATGTATTTGCATAACTTTGATGAAAAATAGATTGTAAATAAACTTTTAAACACTAATAAGAAATTGAAAAATTCATAGTTGCAGTTGGTATTTTGAATGCACATCTCTTGGTAATTGATAAGACAAGTAGGAAAAAAATCTAATAAAGATATAACAGATCTGAACAGCTCAAGACTTGTAGAAAGTGATTATGCATGAGATCTAGTCTCTCCTTCTGAACATACAGCACACTTCCATCTCTAGATTAGGATGGCTGAGGCTTTGGGTTTAATCAATGAATAGGATGAGAAAGGAATAGTGCTCACTACTGTCAGGGTGGCTCTGCACACCATCCATGTGCAACTCTCTGCTGGTGCACTCCCTCCCTGCTATATAGAGTGACCTTTGCCATCCATTTGTCTTGAGCCTCCTAAGCAAGCATCTAGCATGGAGTCATACCCCAGCCTGACACCAATCCTTTTAAACACCCCATCCCCAGAACTGCAAAAAGCAAAAACAAATAAACAGATCCAAGTCATTCCTATAATGCTTAACACTATTTCCCACGTGGAGGGCACAAATGGATGGCAAAGGGTAAACTGAGGCTTGGTATCATCCTCTGAGTCCTAAACCCAGCAAGACCTCAATATTTTAGTTTTATAAGATAATCAACCACATGCAGCCCTTTCTTATTATAAATAAATTTGAACTGAATTTTTAAAAATCATTTGGGAACTAGAGTAACCATATGTGATACAACATACAAAAACCAATCAGAAAGTATCACCGGAGGAAAACAACAAATGTTACAACTATCTAGAGGGGAAAATTGAGCAAAAAAATTGTAAGACTTACATTAAGAAAACCATAAACTTCTACTGAAGTGCTAGGGAAAGCGTGAACTAGGAGAGAAACTGTATGTTCACAGAAAAGATTAGACATAAAAGCAGCTCTGCAGGGTGAGCCAGAAATCAGTACAACCTAATCAAGTCTCAGCGAGATGTTTTGATGGAGCTGCCAGGATGATTCAAGGTTGCTGTGGAAAAGGAAATACAGAAAATACCAAGAAGTACCTGGCAAACATCTCCACAAGGCACACAGGCAGCACCCTTCCCACCGGCCACAAGCCCCTAGGATGCAGCCCAGCTACACCTTGTCATTAGGAGCTTCCCAGCCATGATCAGGACTGGTCCCATCCATTAAGACCTGGGACTCAGCATGTCTAGATAGGCACAGTTTCTTTACTGTGTAGTGCTTTTTCCTTTCTGGGTTTTCTGTGATTTAGGTATATGTGACCTGGCTATAGCATCTCAGCAGAGTAACACCCAAGCTACGCAACTGAGACTCAAATCTGGGTTATGGCAGCACTGTCCATGGGAGAGCTAACCGTGTAGATAAAAGATTGGGGTTACTCGTAACCATGAAGTTATTGTGATGAACTCCATCCATGGACTCATTAATTGGAAAAGCAAAAAAAAATCTCATTTTTACTTAATCAGGTTTGTGAAGCTGATTCTTCAAAGCTGGCAAGATCTGGGACATGGCCTTAGGGTTGGTCTCAACACTTTCTCAATCAGTTTATTGGAACTCTTAACTACACATGTAGTTATAAGCGCCAGTGCATCTTTCCAGATTACTCAGCTTTAGGATATGACTGTTCCTGAGGGCTGTATCTCACTGGGTCCTCTCTCATTCTTTCCTTCACCCAAAAAGGTCCACTGTTCCAGGGTTTCATTCCGGTGGGAAGTTGAGGTCAGGAGGACCTATGTTTGAACCCCAAGTCTGGCACATTTTAACCCTGAAGTTTTAGGCAGTTCATTTGTCTTCTTCAAGTCTCTATGCTGTCATCTATGAAAAGATTTTTTAATGAAAGGACCCGTGCCAGATCCCTAATACCTGCCTGGGGCAAAGTGGTGCTGGCTGTGCCATTGATGTCTTTACTACTGGCACCAAAAGTCTACACTGGCTCATTAAAGAAGCATAATTACCAGTATACAATGGGTGGTTTACACTGAGGACTCTGGAGTGAGTTTCTTCTACTTCAAACAGTAATCAGTTATCCTAATAGCCCAATAAACCTAACCAGAAGCTGAAAACTACTTCATTAAAAGCCAGTTAAGAGATTGGGGTAAATAGCTGTGAGTCCAGCCCCAAATAACATCTCTGTTCTGTGAGATGGGCCTCACCGATGGCTGAGTTTCCAATCCCAGCCCAGTGTGCAGCAGCCACGAGCACCTCAAATTCCAGGGATAAACACTCCTCAAGAGGTCAGCCTGACTTCAGGTCTCCAATGAGGGTTGCGTTATGCTCCATGCCTGGAAACAGCAGTGAGGGACTGTGGTAGGACAGCTCAACTGAGGCCATTCTGTCACTTCTAGGACTTCCTGATGCAATTGTACTTTCAATTGCAGCATCTCTCTGAACACAGAGGATACCACTGTCTCTCTGGTGTAGCCTCTCGGACCTACTTGGCCTGTATCTTCAGGGATGGCTGCTCAGGAACATGGTGAAAAAAATAAGGACAGTCTAAGAGTACTGGTTTCAATTCTCCATTTTTACCATTCATCCTCCCATCATCTGCCCAACCATCCTTCACCCATCATCTCTTCAATTTTTCAGACAACCATACAGCCAGTCATCCACACACCTATCCATTCAACCATCCTTTGTTCATTCATCCATCCATCATTCAACATTTATCCAGCCATTGTCTGTCCAATCATTCTTCATCCATTCATGAATCATCTCTCCCACCATTCATACAGCATTCAGAATCCATACAACCATCCATACACACAACCACCCATTCATCCAACCACCATTTGTCCATCCACCCATCATCTTTCCAACTATCCATCATCCATCCAACCATCCACCTTTCATTATCCATCTACCCATAATCTGTCTAACCACCCATTATCCATCCATCCATCCATCCATCCATCCATCCGTCACCTCTCCTACCACCCATTCATCCTTTTATCCATCCAATTATCTATCTATCTACCTATCTATCTAATCTATCATCTATCTATCTACCTATTTATCTATCTACCATCTATTCCTCATTCATTAAATCCTGAATTCCTACTGTGCAGGTGGTTTACTATCAAATGATCTACATTTGAAGTTTAGTTCTATCAATAATGTAAACCTAAATAAAATTTTAAAACTTTCTTATAGTGCAGTTTCATCTTTAAACAGGAGAATAATAATCTGTCAACCAAAATTCCAGAGAAAAAAGTTCTCAAGGGAAACAAATGAATGTATCTGGGATTGCATGACTGGAATTTTCAAATCTGAAGTGTACATGCCATGGTAAACCATGGTGGGTGGCACACTGTAGATGTACCCAGGGAGGCAAAGGGATAACAGGGCTTCCAAGGCAAAAAGAAGTTTACATAAGTTGTTTTGAAATAACCCTTGGCTTTGAGGATCAATAATAAGAGTAGTGACAATCTATAGTGCATAGGAATTGGTGGGTAGATGTCCTGGGTGGGTGGGTTTTGTGAAAGCCTGTGGCTCTTTACATAAAGTTATGGTTTGCTGAATCTCTTGGAATAGTGCCTTCTATCAGGTAAATTGTGCATAAGGACCCTCCCTTCATAATCCCCTAGCTCCACTTAGTATGGTTTTGACATAAGTGACTCCATTTTGATTCTAATGACTTTCACAGATTCAAAGAGTCAGTCTGTGTGAGAGACTTAGAAAAGTGAATAATAGGTGCTCAATATGTTCGCTGTTGTTATCATTGCTGTTAGATATTCACCAAGATGTACTGTAACTGAGGATGATTCAGTTTTAGAAATAGGAATAGAAAAGTTCTGGGCTTGTGAGAAACCCTAGGGAGGCTTTGTGGAGTTGGCAGCAAACTCAGGAGTCACAGAATAGTGAAATTTGTTCAGATTTCAGGGGAAGAAAAGCTTAACTTTGGAACCTAGTAATTCAGTGTTTCCGGAGGAACTCTTTTAAAATCCTACGTTGAAGTAAGGACAGTACTGAGATCTTACTCATGTAATTAATTTCTGTTAGAGTCATTGCTGACGTGGTAATTTTTTAAGCAAAGTATGACACAGTGTTAAACTACAGAGATCCTAGAGAAAAAGATTTGTTTAACACACTGAAAGTGATTTTCAATACTAATATTGCAGACAGCTAAGTTAGGTAGAAGTATAGGTAATCAGACGGGGATAGGCCCTCCAAAGAGTCAGTGCAAAACATAAGAACACATTACAGCTGTGGTGGGAGGTGCATTCATTGAAGGCCAGGCCTCAAGTAAAGATGGAATGACCATACCTACATACCTCCCCAAGGGATAAAGAATATAACTGATATTAACTGGTCCAAAGAAAGTCTAGATAGACATCAATCACCCAGGAATGTGACCGGGACCTTGTAACTCATCTCTTTCAAAAAAAGTCCTTGTTCTTTCCATGTACACTTGCTACATGACTTATTTCCCTACTGGATCAATATTACCTAAGCGGCTACACTTACAATCTTCTTGGTTGATCACAGTTTTGTCCCATGTTGTACGCATCTCATGAGTTTGCACTCACCTCATGATTTTGCTCTATAAAACTTCCTCTGGAAAGTGGGGTCCATCCATGACAACCCACTTGGGCCCCCCCATCTCTCAGGAGCTATCTCTCCCAATAAAATTTTTCTACTCTTAACTTCCATTGTTCCTTGGGATTTGTTCTTTGGTTTTGGGGACCACTAACTTGGCGTATCTGACATAGAGCAGGTTGGAAGTTGTATTTCCCTTATATTATTTGAAGGTCCTCTATCACTAAAACTAATTGTTTTCCTGAAATGTAGTACACAAGGAAACCCTCAATTGATGTGTCTCCAGAAAGCCCAGCCAGCTTTGAAGGTAGCTGCCAACTCTGCCCATGGTCATTCTGCATCTAAGTCTCTCAAGCATTGGGCTTGCTTGTTCATAGGAGACTGTGGCGTCTGGGACTGTGAGAGTCCTTTAGAAAGAGGGGCATAACATAAGAAAATAGACCATCTAGAAATAAAAGTAATTCAAGGCAACTGGCTTGGGAAAAAATGTGGAAACCATCCACTTTGCCACCTGCCATCCAAGCGCTGAGCACTGGCTACCAGACCCAGCAGCTGCATGACGGGCAGGGGAGGCATAGTGCTGGCCACCCCAGCAGGGTCTTGTGGGCACCACAGTTACAGGATTGCTACGGGCTTGGGCTCAAGTGGCCACTGTGCAGCCTTCTGGTGAGGTAGTAGCCTGTTCTTTAGTGAAATCTACATGAGTTCGGTGTGGTGGCGCACGCCTGTGATACCAGTGCTCTGAAAGGTTGATGCAGGAGGATCGCTAGTTCAAACCAATCCTCGGCAATTTAGAGAGATGCTATCTCTAAACAATAAAAAAATAAAGGACGGACTGGGGATGTAGCTCAGTGCGAAGGCCATGAGTTCAATCCCCAATATTTTAAAAAAGTCAACACAGTATAACAACAAAGCGCTGGTTCTCCTCCTCTCAAACATCTCTGCATTTCTAGGGGAGGATGGGATACGGGAAGGAGACTTCCAGTCCTACGGTCACATCTCCATTCTGAGCCCACCTTGGTCACCAGTCCCTGTGATGCTCTGTGTTCATCCTAACCCTACTCATATTCATCACCTTCTTTCAGCCTGCCTCTATCTCTGTCTGCTGTGGTTTGGATGTGGTCAGGCCCATAGGTTCATGTGTGAAGCCTGGTCTCCAGAGTGGCAACGTGGTAGATGGTGGGACCTTCAGGAGCTGAGGTCCAGGGGATGTCCAAAGGTCACCGAAGGTATAGTGTACCATCAGAGGGAATACTGAGAGAGAGAGAGAGAGAAAGAGAGAGAGAGAGAGAAAGAGAGAGAGAGAGAAAGGATGAATAAAAGAGCTTGACCCTGAATCTGTCTCATTGGCTTCCTGTTTTGTCACATGAGCTTTTGTTTTTGCCATTTGCTGTGCAGCCCTTGCTACAGCTGGAAGTAAGTGGTTAGGACTTTGAACCTCCCAAATTGAGCATAAATATGCTTCTGTTCTTTATAGAGTTAGCCTGCCCGGGTTTCATTATAGAATCACAAAGTGGACTCATCAGTGGCCCTATATTTGTCCATACATCTAACCCTGCCTCTGCCCTATTTCTCCTAGGGGTGCTGTTATGTCGAGTGCAAGACTCTAACGGTGATGCTCTCAGCCAGCATGAGGGGGTGGTGAGAGCCAGTGGCTCCCACATCCCATGTGCTTAGGGACCCCCGGAGGGCCACACCTTATATTTTTGAATCAGGTAAGGAACTGCAGTGGCTGCAGTGGCTGGTTGGGTCACACTGTGGAGATCGCCACCATGATCATTTCCTGTGGGCCTCTATCTTGGTCCTTATGGTTACACTCAGAAAGCCAATTCCTGTTTGTCTCTACCTTGACAGCAGGGAGTATTGTGTAAAGTTTTACAGCTTTTTAGAAATGTATTTATTAATCATGATTATGCAATGAAAAAAGAAGCATTGTTATGTTTATTTAATGGACGGACTTCATCCATTGAGCAATGGTATTTTTAAGGTGCTCAGAGAGAGGGTGGGAAATTCCAGAACTGTGGTCCCCAACCCAGCGTTTCCTAAGAACTGGCGCTTTCTGGGTGAGCCCTCTTAGCACATTCTCAGCCTGTTCAAATCTGGCATGGCGGTCTTCATCTCTGGTGCACCGCACCACCAGCAAGACCCCATTTGCAATAGCCCTGGGTCAGTGCCCGGCGTGTTACTACTGGCTGCATCAGAAGATGACCCTTTCTCTTCTGCCTGGTGAATTTGGACAAAAGCTCACATCTGCTCCAAGTGACACTGTGTGCCATGTTCCGCAAGGCTCTGAGCAGCACTTGCAAGTCTATGATGACAGTTTGCAAAGATGAGTGGCCAGAGCTTGTGTCTCAAAAAAAGTTGTGATTCTGACTCTGTTCTGTTAATTCTGCACTGAATTCAGAATTTCAGAGAAAATGACTACATCCTTATTGCACGGCCTGTCTTTCTCTAAAGACATTGCATACTGAGTTTTAACTCACAGGAGCCAATGAAGTTGATGATCAGGCAAAAGGGCATCTGCACTCCCATGCTAACTGCAGCATCATGTACAATAGCTGGGTCATGGAAGCCACCAAAGTGCCCATCGGTAGGAGAGTGGATAAAGAAAATGTGGAATTGTATACAGTGAGATTCTACTTGGCCTTTAAAAAGAAAGCAGTCCTGTCATTTGTTGACGGCATAGACAAACCTAGAAGATGTGATGCCAAGTGAAATAAGCCTAACACAGGGAGACAAGCACGGCATGATCTCCTTTATATACGGAACCCAACCCAATTTAACCCATAGAAACAACAGAAAGGAGGTAACCAGGGGCTAGAGTGGGAGTAGTTGATCTTCTATGGCTCTTGGTGGAACTGTCATAGCATTCAAAGCGGAAGCAGAGAGAGTGGTGTGTGTGTCAAAATGGTGCAGTTAATGACATGATAATTCTAGTGGTCATTGCTGGAGACCACTAGGCACATGCCTGGGTACTTCCTGTGTCTGAGCTAGGTTATCTGTTACTTTCTCCCACTGTATTTAGACCTGGATATCTAGGACGGGGGTTAAAGTTTAACTCAGAAGGTGGATCTAACCCAGAGAGGTAGGCCCTCACTTCTCTCTCCACTTATTTTAGCTATCTCTGCATCATGACCACAAACAAATGTATTAAAAATTATTTTTTTCTGCCATATATCTAAAAACAAACAAAAGGTCTATGAGGCAAGAGGGGCTTAAATCCCTGTCCACTTGTGATTTGTAAGTTCTGTGGGCCCCAGCTGGCATCCCAGAATGTTGGAAGGATCACCTTACCAGGAGTATGTGGTTTCTGAGAATGTTTCTGAACAGCTCCATAATCTGTTCTGCCATCTGGAGTTTCAGATTCTGAGTCTCATGACACATTGCTAACCTGAAGCCATGTTCACTTTCGATTCATTTTCACAAATTCAGTGACTTGTTTAATAAACATCCACTGAACCATTCAGCAGGCCCTGTGCTAGGAGCTGGGAGAGCCATAATGTCTACCCAGAGGAGGTCAGGCTCTGCACAAGGGGGAGAAGCCACAGAGGTCAAGCCATTGCCCCACAGGGTTATGGAAGACGTAACAGGAATTTTGCACCAGTTGATGAAAGAGGAAGAGGCAACCAATGCCCCAGAAATCATATGAGCACCTACAGTGGCAGATTGCAAAAATAGACAGATTCTTCCCCTGCCACCATGAGATGGGACTACTCTATCCCTAGTCTATGGGTTGGTCACTTGGCCAGCTTAGGTTCATGAGATGTTAATATACATGGTCATACAGAAGCTTGAAAAGTGCTCACCCACTGGGCTTGTGCTCTTCTGATCTTGGAAAGGTAGCTGCCACCATACCCACTGGCAGATGTACTTAGACCATAAGTGACATGTCCCAATAACCTCCATTAACTCCAGCTGACCATGAGGCAATCAATAGCCAGCTGACAAATAAGAGCATGGACCCATTGACCATCAGATGGCACAAATGAATAAATAAACCCAGGTGAGACCAGCAGAAGAGTCACCCAGCTGGGCCCAGCCCAATCGTTAGGCCACATATCATGAGCTAATAAATGACTATTACTTTAAGCCACTAACTTATGGGGCTGATCTACCTACTCTGAGCTCAGAGTTCCATGAAGCCTCCAGGTGGAGTTAGTTGCTAAAGAAATAGAAGAAATTTTGCCTGAGTCAGGGAGCTAAGGCTTCACATTTTTTGGAGCTGCAGACTCTACAGGTGCTAGTCTTTGGGTTCTGTCTCTTTGATCTAAAGGGATCAACAGTGTCTAAAGCCCCAAATACCCCTAATGCAAACCATTCTTGAGAGAGTGAGAGGTAACCTTTGCTGGAGACATTTCCATCATGGCCAAGGACCAGGGCTGGTAAAAGGTTATGGCTGTGAGGCAGGGATACTGCTGGCAACAACCCCATTGTCTCAGTGTAATTCAGAGGCTGGTGGCTTTGAAAGGATGCTGGCTTGTTGTCATACAGATTGGTGTCAGTTCCAGCTCTGCCACATGATCTTGGACAAGGTGCTCCACCCTGATTCAGAGCACATCTCCTCCCCAGCCACATGGGCTGGTCATACTATTCCAGGGACGTGGGGATGAGGGATGAACAGATGCCAGCCAAGCCTCAGCACCTAGGCAGGTCTAGCCACTACCCACCAGCACCTCTGCTTTGGGTTTGCCACTGTCTGTGAGATATTATTAGCAAGGAGCAGAGCCTCAGTGATGCTGATGCTTGCCCATGCTTCAGATCATCCAGTAAATCCAGATGTTGTCAGAGGCTCTTCTGTCATGTTCCTCTTCCATGCTTTCTGGATCTCCAGGTCTCCTTGAAGAACCTCACCATCCTCTGTCTCCCATCCTAGCCAGGACATGTCCTGCTGACCTGTGACACAGAAGCTATTTGCCACATCCTACCCTCAGTCCTCCCCTCTCTGGGTCTTGCCAGACCCTGTGGTAAGGTGGGAAGAGAAGCCAGTCAAAGGAGGCCAGCAAAGGCTTGAGCCCTTGGGCTAGCAGTTTCACTCTCTGCAAGTTGGTGGGTGGAGGCTGGAGCTTATCCCACTGGAAGCAGCTAGATGTTCCTTAGTGGAGGGGGAGTGCAGAAGTCTCTGCAAGGCCACCCTGGGATGGCCAGCAAGCCCATACTGAGAAAAGAACAGGGAACCAGGAACCAGGAGGCCTGAGTTCTGTACTTGGCGTGGTCACTCTAGGCCATTCCAAGACCACAGCTGCTCTAGGGTCCCTTGTACTGCTGCTCAGGGAACTTTCTTTTGGGATTGAGACACACTCACTGCAAAAGAGACATGCTTGTCCCCCATAGGATCTGGGAACAGACTGCATAAAGCAGCAGCTACGACACAGGAGCATCTCTAGTCTGGTGTATTCTCTGTAGAATGTATGCAGATAGGTACTTTTCTCCACAAGACAGCTGTTTGTTTTATGGTGAAACACTTTACATTGCTCATAATTGAATTATACTCAGGAAGCTGCTCTCCTCATCAAGGGAGCTCCAGCTCCTGGCCCCCTGCCAGGGCTCCAGAGCAAGCGCATCTCCAGCTGAAGAGAGCAGGAGCGAGTGTCTCCAAGTGGCACAGCCCCCTCCAGCACACAACGACTGATGTCTATTTCTCAAAGCCCGTAAGGCAGAGATTTTGTGAGCAAGAGTGAGCGATATTGTTTAGAATTGTAGGGACTTTTATTTGTGGGCCTTGGGGGACAGTGGGCAGATGACTGGGAGTCTGGATGACCCCAAAGGGAGGGGAGGACCTGGCTTATTTTTATGATCACCATCTTCCTTCTTGCTCTCTTGTCTCAGAACCAGGCTGGGCTGGTTGTCGGGTAAAGGGAGGAGGAGGCCAGCTCTTGAAGTCTCATTTTCAGAGACTTGCAATCATCTAAATGGGGCCAACAGCTCCCACTGGGAGGACAAAGGGGTGTACCGAGGGTGGTGCAGGCTCTGTGGCCAGCTGGCACCGGTGCCGCCCAGTGAGCCCCCACAGGCCAGAAGAAGCCTGTTTCCTTCGCAAGGCGCTGATTAGGTCTGAGCAAGGGCATGACCATTTCCCCTGCGAGGCCGATTCAAAAATCAAGGCACATTTTTAGGAAGAGGATTAATTGCAGGCTGCTGGCTTGCTCTCTCCTCAGCACTTTTCCCCAGTTTCCTGCGAGACAAAGACTGCTCCCTCCCCCAGTGGGCTGAGGCAGGAGGGAAGCCCTAAGCAGTAAAGAGCCCCCAATCCACAAATGGACCTGGACACTCAGTGTGAGAACACAGACAGACCGGGACCCCACAGCAGGCTGGAGTCACAGGTGGGGAGACCCAAAAGGGGAGCACAGATGGGGAATACTGAGCGAAGAGTACTAGAAGCACTGAGTAAAGAGCACCAGGCCAGGGAATACCAGGCTGGAACCATCAAACATGGGGGTACCAGGTAGGGAGTACTGGGTTGGGAGGACTGAGTCAGGAGGCAACGGGCACCAGGCAAGGACCCCTGAGCTGGGGTGCACTGAGACTCTGTAAGGCCAGGGTTTTACCAGTGGCCTTCATGGGAGCAGCTAGCCACCCCACCTCCCAGCCCAGCATGTTTAGCCCTGACCTTGCCTCAGGAAGGCCCCTGTCCTGCCAAAAGCAGCACTCCATCTGGGACAGATGTCCACTGCACTGTTTATGTCAAAGGTCCAGAGATGAGTGCACCCAGCCCCTGGCTCCTTGTCCCTTGGTTCACGGAGCACACAGCCCCTCAAAGCTCTGGGGCATGCTGCTGCCATTCACATTGTATTTCATTTTCATAGCACAGAGTGATGAGCAAAATAATGGAGTAAGCCTTCATCTCCCGGACCTGTCTGTTTCTGGATAGAGGTTCACTGCTATGGAACAAATCGCCCCAAAATACAGCAGTTTAGAGCAGCAAACATTTATTAGGTCACAGTTTCCATGGATCCAACCTCTGGAATGGGCCAGCTGGGCAGCTGTGGCTCAGGGTGTGGAACGAGGTGGGTGGAGCCCTAAAGGCTGGAGAGATCAACAGCTGAAGGAGCTGAGTCCTCACTTTGAGGGCCAACTGCTGGCCTTGGAGAGGACATGAGCAAGAAATACAGCAGTGGGGTGAAAGCGGACCTGTGCTCCAGCAGTCAACCTGCCCTGACTTGGATCTGCTCCAACTCCCACTTCCAGGAAGCTTCCAAAGCTTCCATGGTGGCCAGGAAGCAGGATGGACAGTCACTGATGTCACTGCCTGGCTTGGCTTCCTTGTGGCCTGCCTGAGAGGCATCCCTGATGTCCACTGCAAATGCAGCATCTGAGTCAACACCTGAAGTGTGGGTTTGAGTCCTGGTTCTGCTTCCTGCTTGTCTTTAGAACTTCAGTTTTCCCATCTGTAATGCAGACATGGTGGTTCCTATTGTGGTAGATTGTGAGGAAGTTGTCACCCGTGTGGCTCTGTATGTGCAGGTGTGAACGGAATGAACACCTGACCCAGCTCTGGTGCTCTGATGTCACCCATGTGTGCTGTGGGGTGCCTGCATCCTCACAGGGGTCTGATCCCACAGTCGTGAGCCTCCCTGGGCCCACCTTTAAAGTTGGCTCCTCCCTCTCCAGCAAAGATGCAAGAGGAGCCTGGTTGTTAACTCTTGCCCCTCACACAGGGACCTGGGCACCTCTCCTTCCTCTCAGGTCTTATGTGGGGACACTGGCCAATCTGTCCATCCATGTGTCTTGGTTGGGGGAGCCCCTGTCTTCCTAGGGGACCCGGGGAAGATTGTGTTTTAACTTACCTTCCTCAAACTCCTGCTTATACCCCCTGACCTTGACGTGAGCCCGGGAGAACCCCACTGCACCAGGACCTCCCTGCCAGCAGGCTGAGGCTCTCAGGTCTGTGCATCGGCACCCAGCCCCCGTCCAGTGATCTTGTGGGCCGTGAGGGGACTTCAGTGTGCTCTGGGATCTCACATCCAGGGTGGACTTGAGCCTCGAACCTCTGCCCTGCTTGAACGTGGTTGGGTGAAGTCCAAAAAGCACAGGTATTTTGTTCAGTTCTGATTTTGAGCTCCCACTTCCTGAGTGGGAACCTTCCCACTTGTCCCAACACGAGGGACACTTTCCACAACTCCCTGACCCAGCTGCAAATGGTGTAACAGGCTGTGATGCCTGTCCTGGGGGTCACCATGCAGACTGGCTGGGTCCACCCTCCCCAGCCTCACCCGTGTCCCTGACTGGTCCACAGCAGCACACACTCTGGCTGTGTTCCTGGTGCCAAATCCCATGCCTGGAGCGTGGTGCTCCGGCCATGAATATTTACTGCCGATAATCTCCATCGACGTCAGCACAGTCCAAGTGGGTGCCGGATCTGCAGCCTCAGTTTGTTCCTTGGGCGCTTTAAAAATGCGGATTCTAGGTTCCCCGCCAGGATTTTGGAGCCCCTGGGGACGCTGCTCTTGTGAGGGGCACCTATAACAATGCTGGCTGTGGCTGGAATTCCTGCAGCTCCGAGCCAACCGGTAGGTGTCGCCCTGACACAGGTTGGCAAGTCCAACCGTTGTCCTTGCAAAGTTGGTGAAGGTCGACAGGTGTGCAGGTATTCCTGAGAGTCCTGGCCATCGCCCCCCATGTCACTTACTGTTATTAGTAATGTTGCCATGATGTGGAAATCCACACAGCAGAATTTGCTGAACACCTACTAAGTGCTAGGCATTCTGCTCAGCCCATAGTTGGGGAGTGGCGTTGGCCCTGTCCTGGGGTTTGATTTCCACAGTAATTAGTGGGTGAGCAATGACATGAGAGAGGCAGGCAGCTTTCACTCAGGGAACTCAGGGCAGAAGCCACCCAATCAGTGGGCTCAGGAGGACTCTCTAGGCTCTGAGGATCAGGTCCTATCAGGATACTTGCTGGTATGGTTGTAGACCCAGCCTTTGTCTCTTCTCTCAGCTCTGTCCAGACTTCTATTCACAGCTCTTCCATGAAGTCTCAGTTTTCAAACCATTTCAGGCTGAATTTGGTTTCCTGGGGGACCCTGGTGGACACAGCAAGTGAAACTGGTGAAATTGGTATTTCGGAACAACTTTCCTAGCAAGAACACGCCCCTCAAATGTGGGATGGGTGCGGGGAGGGGCCTGGGTGTGAGCTTCCATGTTCTTCCTGTTCCATGGACCTGGCAGGGGTCCTAAGAATGAAATAAGAGCTAGGCATGGTGGCGTGTGCTCGTGATCCCAGCACTCTGGGAGACTGAGGTAGGAGGAGTGGAGTTCAAGTCCATCCTGGGCAACTCAGTGACTTAGTGAGGCCCTGTCTCAAAATAAATAAAAAAGCACTGGAGGTGGAGCTCAGTGTGGAGGCCTGGGTTCAATCTTGGGGGATGCCTCACCCCACCCCATGCAGTGCAGGAAGGACAGAACTGGGAGCTCAGCAACCTTTCTACCCAGAGTGGCCCTGCAGTATGTCATCTTTCTAGAACCAGCAAGGGACACTGCTCGTTTCAGCAAACATGCTATGTTCTCTAGTAGGAAGTCTCAGGACAGGAGGCAGCCTTGGGTCTCTGTACCAAGCTGAGTTCCTGCCCAACCCTGGTCCCATCAGCGTCCTGCCTGGGCCTTGTCATCTGTATCCCCAGGGAAGATACTGGAGCTGTGGTTGGCTAGTCACTGTCCTGCACCCTTGATAGTTGTAGGAAATTAGCCACCAGAACACTATGGTGGGCTGGCCCACCTGTGAGGTGTCTCCAGCCGTGTGCTGGCCAGGGTCTGGATCCCTCTGTGGCCCGATACACAGACAACTGCAGTTTTGTATGATGATCCGAAGCCAGGAGCATCAACTTTCCACATGGGGGAAGCAAGTAGGTCTCCACCTTGGGCAGGGGAGCAAGAACCAGACACTCCACAGTTGAACTGTGGCTTCACCCATGAGATCTGCTGACTGGGCCCCTGAACCTCTTGGAGGCTCAGCCTTCCCATTTGCAAGCTGGCAGTGTCAGCTCTGGGGCATCCCAGAGACCGAGTCACTCAAGTACCTGGCAGTGCCTCTGATTCTTGGGAATAGTTCAATATTAGGGGCCCTGTTTGTCTTCTCTTCTTGAGGGAGAAGCTGTCCCCAACCAGTCAGCGATCACAGACACTCACACGGGCTGAGCCTCTGAAAAGACCCCAGTGCGTGAGAGGGAAGTTGTGTGTGATGATGACTGGAAGTTGCGTGATGTCACAGCAGCTGCTGACAGCCATCTGATTACCAGAGGGACAGACATGAGGGTTAGGCCCAGCGAGAAGACAGATCTTGCCACACTCTGCTCATGATGCCCATCTGTGGACGGTGCACTCAAGAGGCCAGCAATGCAAGTGACGTCAAAGCTGACGGGAAACCAATGGAAGAGGAAGGCCGGCCACACACTGAATCATGGGGAAGCTGCTGCAGGTTCTGGGCCTCCAAGGGACTCAGTTTCCCTCTGCACAAATGAGGCTTAGATCCCTAAGCCCTCATTCAGTTTTCTGAGATTCGGGAGCCAGGTATCAATCCAGAGGCCGTGGGGTGTGCTGGGCAGGGCGGACTAAGCTGTGGTGGGTGGGGTGGTGGGGAGCCCGAGGCAGGGCTGGTAAGTGCTTCTCAGGGGTGCAGGTCCGGCTGCAGTCCCACCCTGCCCCGTAGACAGCAGGATGGACAGAACATGAGAGAAGACACAGTGCAACTAGACTTGCAGTGAAGTACTCGGGAACCAGCATCCCTTCCGCAACCCCAGTGCCGCTGGCCACACGCTCTACCTGGGACATGTAACAGGCTCCAGCCTTTCCAGTCCTCTGATGCTCCTCTCTGCATGGAGTCCCTCCATTCAGAATCTGAGTTCCTCTAGCCAATGCAGTCAGGGGCACAGGTTCCAGAAGCCTAAACCATGGTCATCTGAAGTATCTGGATGTATGAGTGGGTGAGTGGATGGATGAGTTAATGAGCTGATGTGGCCAAAGCTGCTCTTAACAGGAAGACAGAATGAGAGTGAGCCCAAGGGTCAATGACACCATGCCATTTTGCAAGTTAGGGACCAAGGTTCCTGAAGACACGGTTATCACCTGGCGAGAGCCAGAATGCCCATGATGTCATGATGCAATGCACAATGGTGGTGTGATGGCTGGAATTTCTCCTCCTCAGGTTGTCCTCCAGCACAGTGCTGCCTTTCCAAGTGGGGTAAAGCCCAGTCCCAAGAGGAGGGATCAGGATCAGGCCATGTCCACCTGTCTGCATCAGCCAGAGTTCCCCACATGTCAGGCAGCTACCCTCTGGCCTACAACTAAGCCTTAGCACAGGGCATCTGAGGCTTCCTTGTCACTGCTTTGGATTCACTGACTTTCCCACTAACCCCTCCAGGGCACAGTGGTGAGGCCCAGGTCCAAGATGGCCCCTCTGTTCTCCTTAGCGTGCTGGAACACTAAGAGCTGCAGGGTACCAGCACTGGAAAGTGATGCCAGGAGAAATTGAGGAGTAGGGGGAGCCCGGCTCAGGGAAGACAGGTGGGGTGCACTGGCGGAGAAAGGGGGATGCAGGCACAAAGCTGACAGCTCCACCACTCTGAAGCAGCGCATGGCTTTAGACTTTGTTTCTCCACTTGATTCATCACTGATGAATGGGGAACAAGGGAACCAAAAGGCTGCTAAGAATAGGGGATAATGCTCAATGTACAGCCACTGGTAGCTCTCCGCTATTAAGGGCATGGGTACAGTGATTGGATGACACTGTTGGCTATTTGAAGCTGTGACCACCAGGTCTGAAGCCCACTGGCCTCCCATCTACTCTCCTCGCCCATTGCCAGAACTCGGCCAATACGCCTGCCCATCTGACCCTGGCCAGGGTACAGTGACCTCCCAGAGGCCTCTCTGCCAGCACTTGTGCTGAAGCATCTCAGATACCCAGACCACTTCCCCACACAAGTGTCTGAGGATTGGGATCCACAAGACCACTCAGCCACTGAAGACATGGAACAGACAGGCCTCAGAGACCTCATCTGTGCCCCGCTCCTGGCTCAGATGGCATCTGCAGCTGAGAGCCTGGGGGACACAGCTAAGCGCCATCGGGAGCTGGCAAGGGGTCAGTCAGAGGGGCCATCTGTCCCTCTCTGTCCTTGGGGAAGCTTTGGAGCGGCCGGTGAGCAGGACTGTTCAGCTGTCTCCTCTCAGGGGACACGTTCAGCATCAGCCTGGTAAGGCCGGGCTTCAGGGAACTTTCCAAATGGCTCCAACTGCAGCTGTGATGGGGCCTCCAGGGGAGCTGCAGGCCTTGGACTGAATTTTGTTTTAAAAGATGAATGTTTAATTGTTGAAAAGAGATGATCTCCCTGCACCTTCTTCCCCTGTCCCATCCACCCAGCCAGTGAGCCACTCCAGGCCAAGTCTCAGTGAAGAGGTCTCTGACCATGACTCTGACCCTGACCCTGGCCATGCTCTAACCTTAACCCTAACCTCCAGTCTGCACAGCCAGAAGGAGCTTTATGGGATCAGCTTGGGCAGCCTCTCCCCAGGCAGGCAATGGGCTCCAGTGTGAGGTTAGCAGTGTGGGGAGGCCTCTGGCCAAGCTTGCCCAAGTGGCCCACGGTGAAGCAGGGGGGAGGGGGAGGCGCACTAAGGGTGGGGTCCAAGCTCACCTACCTAGGCAAGTTTTGTCTTCCATCTCAGGTCCACCCCAAATTAGCCTGCTCAGGCCTTGGAGTCCCACTCCTGAAGGAACAGCATCTTGGGCATGGCTTTGTCTTTCAAGAAAATTCTCATCCTCTATAGACCTAGAGGTCAGACTCTGGCCACCCTCCTCAAGGGCCACACTTTTTGTTCTGTGACCCTCTTCTTTTCCAGACTAATGTAAAAGCATCTATGGTCATCAGGGGAAGCCAGGGAGGGAACACTCCTGGGATGAACCTGAGGCCCTGGGGCATCTTGGGGAGAAGAGCAAGCAGCTAACAAAGGTTTGGCTTTCACCGTGGATTCATTTTTTCATCATTCATTCAGCCATTCAGCACCAGCTGAGAGCCAGCTACCCTTAGGGACACAGGACCATACATCACAGAGCTCACACTCAGCCAGAGAGGCAGGTCAAGCAAAGCCATGGCAAGACTACTGGTTTCCAGTTTCCTGGCTGGCTTGTCATCCTTGTTGTCCCCTTGTACTTTTTCCATACCCTTTCTACCAGCCATCAGTGTCATTCTCTATGTGGCAGGCAGTGGTTTCTAGGCTGGAAGGGGTGCAACCAGCACCTGTTGTCCAGGAGAAAACCCCAGTGGAAAGTGTAGAGCAGTCCCAAGTAGGGAATCTTCAAATCTGAGGCCTCAATGCCTAGACGCCCATCCCTCCTTTCCCCAAGCCCTCTGGGGCCTGTGTGCCCTCTGGTTCCTTCCTGGAATCTGGCCCAGCCTCACTGGAGCTGCATCTGCTTCCATCAGCTTTCAGAAATTCCCACCAGGAAGGGACAGCTGGGAACATAAGAGTCACAGTGAGCTGTGTAAGCGCCAGAGTTTATTGATTTTATTTAAAGCAGCTGAGCTGTTGCCACATTCACATTCTGGTCTTGCTAACTAAGGGGTGTACCACCCCACCCAATCTAGAAACCAAGTCCTATCAAAGCTCAGACAGGCTGTCACCTCCCTTACGGGTACACAACCTCCCTAAACCTTGCTGAACAAGGCTAAGCAGGAGACCGAACACTGAGAGACAAGAAACTCCGTAGAGAGTTGATAGTCAATAAATCAATATACTGACAGATGTGTGAGTAAATGGATAGATGGATGATGGGCTGGGTGGATGGATGAACAGGTAGACATATAGATGGATGGATACATGGGTGAATAGGCAGGCAGGTAGGCAGACCGGAGATATGCAGACACTAGACAGAAGCTGTGAATGAGACTGTCCCAGCTCCTTCCTTGGCCCCCAATCCCCTCATCTTGCCTTGCCTTTTCTGCAGACTTTGGATGTTCTTGCTACATCCCCAGTGCAGAACTTCTTCAAGAGAAGATTGTACTTTTCTAGATTGGGTGTGACAACAAGGCTCCTTGGTGCCTAGTAACAGCAGGAACAGGGTGGCTTTGCACACTATGAACTTCTTCATGCCTGCACTGGGACTCACATCATCCTGGAACTGAGCAGACATGTCCCACTGCAGCTGCTGCCTTGCCCAGAATCCAGGCTGGTCAGGGTGGGGCCAGAGAACAGTCACATGGGAATGGCAGCTTCCAGCTTCTTGGATCCTGGCTCCACTGCTGAGCAGCTATGTGACCCAGGCAGATGGACCAGTCTCTCTGGACCTCAGCTCTCTCACCCAATGTGGGTGGCATCACCCTGACTCTCTGCTTGTTGCCCAGAACAAAAGGAGTCAAATGTTCTGTAAGTTGTAGTGTTGGGCAAGTTCAAGGGTGACTATCCCATTAATGTTACTCTCTTCTGATATTCAGTGATGTCCCACTCCCCAAGACCAGTTATAAGAGAATGTTATCTCCCACTTACAGATGGCATCACCTCAACAAGGTTGAGGCTGAGCATGTGCCGCTTCATCTTACCCCACAAGGTCTCCGTGGGTTGCCATTATCACCCTGTAATACCCATGAGAAAGGGATTTGTCACAGCAGAGTATACGTTTCAGAGCTGGAATCTGACCCTGGGTTTGCTGGTCCCTAGATCTTGGGTCCCCCTTCACTGCAGCACGTATCTCTCTCCCTGTTGCAATGATCTCAGGTCCCCACAGCACTCTGATGTTGGCACAAGAGGTCCAACCTTGTGGAAGGCCCTTCATCCTCCAGCCAAGCCAGAGAGCCCTACTGGCCTGGACACCATTGGATCAGCTGCCTCTGCCTGGAGAGCAGGTGTGACTTGCAGTGGGTCCCCACTATGCCCTAGATGTGACTACAGAGGTCTTCCCTCCAGCATCTCAGGATCATAGGTTGAAGTCCTGGCTGTACCTCCCAACAGAGGACTCTGGATAGAGGACAGCTGGCCTTCTCCCAGACACTGCCTGGGCTCTGAGTGAGTGAGGCCTGGCAGCAGGCTTGATACGGGAGAGGTCCCAACAGAGTGGCCATGGAGCCAAAGGACACAGACACAGGGCCTGTGGGGTGCAGAGTCCCCAGAGAAGGGTGCGGAGCAAGGGGATTATTCATGGAGGCTGTGCGGAGGTTGAGCAGGGAAAGAAAGAACGCGTTTCCAGCCCTCGCTGGGAGCTCAATTCAGGGACACAGGGGGGGGAATATTTCTCCTTCATTTCCAACTTTTCTGGTACCTGCAAAAGCCCCCTCCCTTTTTCCAGTGAGGACCCTGAGCCAGCCATTGCCCAGTGCCCCACACAGAGTTGTCTGCCAGCCCCTTCCATCTCTTCAGGGCTGGTATTACCTCTGCACAGGTCTGCTGGCCACAGTGGTGCTGGAAAGCCCCAGCCTCTGGGTTACTGCTACAGATGCCTGCTGGGAGCCAGACCACTGTGACCTGTAGAGGCAGTGGACCTCAGGAACAGCATCTTGCTGCGACCTGAGGGCAGGAGATGCCCTTATTCTAGAGCCTTCTAGTCGGCTTCCAGGAAGGGCAGCTCGGCTCCCTGAGATCGGCAGCTCCAGGCATCTCTCAAGGTGGTTCAGCCCCACACGGGCACTTGTCAGCCGTCTCCTTGCCTCTGACCACAACTCCACGGGCCTCTAGCTCCTCTGGGTCATCCCTCATCTCAATCCCCAGAGATTGTGGGTGCTGTGGAATGAACCCCTGCCTTTCCCACTCTCAGCCTGGGGTCCTGCTATTGAGAGAGAAGCGGAAAGATGGAGCGCATATATCTGAGGCCCAGTTTTAGCACGGCACCCTGGCTAGACCTCTCCCTGCCAGCTGTTGCACTTCAAAAGCCTGTGACATCCACCTGGGAGCCACCTCCCTCTGCAGGAGGGAGGAAGGTGAGGCACTGAGTGAGGTCACCATGATTAATGGGTGAACTCAGCTCGTCCCAGAATTGGAAAGGAAGTGGGCCATTCTCAGAGGTACTGGTCAGGAGCAGCCACATGGCACCTCTGAGTCTGCACATGTCACCATCAATGGGAGAGAAGGTGTCAGGAAGCAGGTAACTGAGAGAGTCATCCCAAGACCAAAGATGGCAAAAGAGAGTACATGAAAGCACCAGGTGCTGCTAGATAGGGAACCAGGGACAAGGTTAAGATGCTCTTATTTGCCTTGTCCTCTGGCACCACACTGTAAGATGATTTGGGTTAGTGTAAAATAGATGACAGATAATAGATAGATAGATAGATAGATAGATAGATAGATAGATAGATAGATAGACAAACATCATTACATGAGATTCCTGAATACTTAGCAGGATGACACACAAGGACAGAGAGAACTCAGACTTTGAGTTATTTTCTTGAGTGCATAGAAACTCATCAAGCTGAAGCCAAAAGGCAGGGGTGGTTCTGAATCTTATGTACTTGAAAAGTCCATAGGTTGATGATTGTATTAGTTAGCTTTTGCTGTGTAACAAATAATCCTAAAATAATGGATTGAAACAATCACTGTTGTAGTATTGCTCATGAGGTTTCAAGTGAACAGGGTAGTTTGTTTATGAGTTTGTGAATGAAACAGTGGTCCAGGGTGCCCTAGGGTCCCATGGTGGTCTATTGGCTCTGGTGGCTGGTGGGTGCTAGAAATCAGGGACCATGGGGGTCACTGAGCTGTGTATGTCACCCTCTAGCAGGCTGGCCCAAGAACAGCAAGACAGGGCAGGCCCTTTGTACAAATGTTTCCAGCCTCTGTGCTGCATTTGCTACTATTGGGGCTGGGAATTCAGCTCAGTGGCAAAGTGCCTGCCTGGCAAGTGCAAGGTTGTGAATTCAGTTCCCAGTACCAGAGGAAAAAACAAAAAAACAAACAAACAAACAAAGCATTTGCTACTATCACAGTAACCAAAGCAAGTTACATGGCCAAGCTTAGATTCAAGGGAAGAGCACAAATAGACTTAATCCTTGCCTTAGTTACTTTTTTCTCATTGCTGAGACAGAATACCTGAATCCCAAAATTAAGGAAGGGAAGGTTTAATTAGCTCTCACTTTGTGGAGGTTTCACTCCATAATCAGCTGGCTCCAAAGCAGGGTGGCATGGCACAGGGGCAACAGTTTAAGGCAGCAGAAGATAGCAAAAGCAGCAGGAGCAAAAGGGGGAGAAAGAGAGCCTCTTTTTCTCTCTTATATTTTATGCCGGCTATCTGCCCACACCATCTCTGTGCCCTCCTTTTTCACAAGCTCAAAATGTTTACAAAGTAAGGATACTGGCAGCCTGCTGAGTTCAACTTTTAAACTTCTCAAGTTGACATAGTGAATCAACCTTACAATCCACCCCTTGTCAACTTGGCAACCACATTTCTTTAACCCAGTTTTTAGATATAAAGACATGCTTTTTTGTATCATTTTACAACTTGAATATTATAACACAGGTTTAACAATCCTTAAGAACCAGTATTAAGTCTATCAACATTATATTATATTAGAACCATAACATTTTGCCCCTGATCCCCCAAAGACTCATGCATAGCCCTTTAGGCAAAAGGTATTTAGTCTATCTCTAAGAGTTGCCAAAGTCATAAGAGTTTTAGCATTGCTGAAAAGTCCAAGTCTCAAGTCTCCTTTGATGTAAGAAAAACTCTTAGCTGCAAGCCCCTGTACAAATGAAAACAATGTTAAACACTTTTTAAAAAATTGTTTATTTTAAAGAGAATAGTAAAAAAAAAGAACAATAGCATAACAAGCAAAGCAAGGACATTAAAAATGATATGGGGTTTCAAACCAAATGATAGGGATTAACAGTGGTTGCTATATTATATATTGTTATCCTCAACGATGTTGCTCAGCTTAATGACAGAAGATAAAACATTTTTATTCAAAAGGGGAATATAAAATATATTTTATTCACATAGGGGAATATAAAGAATTGGGACCAAAGCATGTCCAGAATCCAGCAGGGCAAATATTAAATGCTGTAGTTCCATGTCCAGCATCTGAAGCAATCTGCGGCAAATTGTGAGCTCCAAAGGATTTGACTGACTCCACCCCTATGGCACCACTGGTGGTTACATCTTTGTTTTTTTTAGGCCCACTTTGCTTTCATGGCTTTTTTTAAGGCCCACTTTGCTCTCTCCTTGCAGCCTTTTTTTAGACGATCCATGTTTTTGGCTTTTTGAAACTTTTAGGGTCTCTTACTGCACTTTTTACTTTCTACTGGCTTTTTACTCACAGCTTTACACACTGCCCTCCCAGGGGCATGCTGCCTGGCCTCTCAAATCAAGGTAGAAGCCTTTTTAAACCCATAACTCTTGCATTCTGCATGCACATAAAGCCACCACTAGGTGGATGATGCCAAGGCCTGCTGCCATTTGGAGCAGTAGCTAGGCTTTCTTTCCTCTTGGTTGTAGGGGTTGAGTGCCTAGATTGCTGGGCACTCTGAATCCAAATTGAGGAACAAATTTTTTATGCTGCTGCCATTTTGGAACACAGTGCAGCTGCTGCCACCATTGGGAAACATGGTGCTCTTTAGCTTTCTTTTCAAAGCAAAGTCTTTCACTGTTGCAGTTTTAAGGCTGCAAAGGGTGGAGTCCTGCTGGGTTTTTTTTTTTTTTGATGCCCTCAGGCCATATTTTTTATTTTTATTTTTTTTGCTTTTTTTTCCACCAATCTCCTCTACTCTATCTTTATAGTCCACAGCTTTACTGGAACTTTTTTTCTTTGGTCAAACTCACAACATTTTAAATCATCCTGCTGGGCTCTTTGCTCTTGATTCTCAACATAAATCTGGCTAACAGACCCTAACAGTAGTCATGCCACAGCCTCAACATTTAACTGCCTTGAAATTTTTCTGCCAGATTAATTAGTCTATTGTCCTTAATCTTAGTCTCAAGCAGTTTCTGGACACATGCAAAATGCAGACAAACTTTCCACCAAGGTATAACACACATCTTCTGGAGTCCAACAGCCAATGCAGTCCTTTTTCCCAGCAGAAAACTCCTGAACCTGGTCTTTATAGGTTTTTGGTCTTTTGAGCTCAAACTAGAATCTCCCGTACAGAACAGCCTAGGCATTTTAGCTCTACTCATTTAGGAGACATCTCTGAACTTTTTAAACTCTTTTCCCAAGCCATTCCCAAAGGCTCTTGAACCACATGGTCAGGTGTAGCCACAGCAATGACCCCACTCTTGGTACCAAATTCTGACTTAGTTAATTTTTTTCTCGTTGCTGAGACAAAATACCTGATACCCAAAATTAAGGAAGGGAAAGGTTTAATTAGCTCACAGTTCATGGAGGTTTCAGTGTATAATTAGCTGGCTCCAAGGCAGGGTGGCATGGCACAGGAGCAACAGTTTAAGGCGGCAGAAGATAACAAAAGCAGCAAAAGCAAAAGGAGAGAGCAAGCCTCTTTTTCTCCCTTATACTGTATGCTGGCTATCTGTCTACACCGTCTCTGTGCCCTTCTCTTTCACAAGCTCAGCTTAACACAGTGTATCAACCATTACAGCCCTTTGGGTTTGATTGGGAGAACTCTGAAGCCACAGGGCAAAGAAGCATGCACACAGAGATGGGAAGAGTGTGTGGCCATTTCTGCATCCTACAATATGGCTTCGGGCTGGATCCAGGGACTCAGTAATGTCTTTGTGATTTGATTTCACACCCCCTCTTGGCTGTGTTCCTTTTTTTGTCTGATCCACTCTCAGGCTTAGCTCTTCTTGGGGCATAGCAAGCCAGCCACCATGGCTGTGGGACTCTGGCCTCCCAGCTCAGGCCAGTAAGATGAAAGTCTTTCTTTCCTCAATTGTTTTGAAGGAAATCCTGAATTGCCTCATCTAGATTCTGATTGGTTCACATGCCCAACTCTGAGCAGATGCCATATAAGAGGACTACAATACTCTAATGGCCTTCTTCATAGCACAGAAGGGAGAGGGGCCTCCACACACCATGCAGGCAGAGGAGGAGTGTTGGGTAGTTGGTCCAGGAAGCTAGATGCCAAACTGAGGCAGGAGGTAGCCAGGGAAAAGGTTGGAGAAAGAAGGAAGTGTCTACCCACCTTAGCATCCACTTTTTGGCTAGATCTGAGACATAAGGTAACCAAGGAAATGGCTGGGAAAGAAGGGAGAGTCACCTTGGAGCACACTTTCTGGGACTAGATCCACCTTCCGACTTAAACATTAGCCCAGGACCAGGGTTCCCAGGTCTAAACACAATAGGAAGAGATAACCAGGTAACTTAGCTTATATAAAAGCAGTTCCCCAGAATGCAGGCAGTGGTCTCCTGCAATCCTGGGCCTACCCCAAGCCTAATTACCATGTCATTATTACTATGTAGATCTGACCCCTTCCCGCACACTAGGAGTTTTGAATGCCATAAAAATTATTCCAAGGGCTATAAAAGCTAAAAAATTTCACCAACACAGGTGCCAAGTCAAGATATTGACAAAAGTCATACCTCAGATCAAACCCTCAATCGCACCCCAATCTTAAGGTTTAAACCCTTGACAGTGAGGCCCCTTGGTGTTATGAACTCTTCTCACTGGCCCACTCCCATTCTTTCAAGTGAATCATTGATTCTGCTGCTCTCTTGTGTGTCCTGCTCAATACTTTGGACGTCAGAAACCTGGACAAGACCCCCAACCTGATGATAAAACGACAGGCCCAACAGTGCTCAGTAGGCAATGGTAACAAACACCCATAGATGCCAGATGGCTGTTGTGAAGTATCTGTTCTTGGAGTCTGTCCATTTTTCTTTGGGTTGTTTGATGTTTTATTACTGAGTCACAGGAGTTCTGAGGGCCCAGACATAAGTCTGTTATCAGAACATTTTTTCCCTCATCTGTGGTTTTCCTTTCATTTTCTTAATGCTGTCTTTTCATCTGATAAACAGTTCTAATTTTTATAAACAAATTTAACTTTTATTTGATTTGTTTTCCATGTCCTCTCCAAGAAACTTCATTTCTTTGAGACAAATTACAGTTTAGCTTGTGCATTTAGGCCTAACTTCTATCTTGAACTAACCTCTGTGCATGTTATGAGGGGAAGTCTGAGTTCTGGTTCTTCCAAATGTACAACCAGTGGTCCCAGTGCATCCTTGTGATGTCATATGGCTACAGTGAATGAACCGGAGTTCAGTAACTGTGAGGTGTCCTGTATCCCCCTCCATCCTCATGCTGTGGGGAAGATAGTTTGAGACCTCTGAAGCACAGGTTAAATTGAATCCCCACTGGGAGGTGGTAAGAGGTGAGACCAGGTAGGCTCTTTCCAAGGGGCCTGTGGCTCTGCCCTCAAGATGGATTATTCCTGTTTGTGTGATTATGGTTCACTGGGTTACTGGGTCATCTCAGAATGAATCCTATACAAAAGCCAGTGAGGCTAGTTACTCACATACCCTGTCTCTGCCCGATGGGATGCTCCACCAGTTTGTGGTTTAAATATGACGTAGCTCCCAAAGACTCATATATGGAGGGATTGATCCCCAAAGCAGGGGTCAAGAGATGTGAGTAAATCACAAAGGTTATAACCTCATCAGGAAATTAATCCGTTGATAAGATAGCTGAATGGCTGTTAGATTGAGAGGCCTACTTGGAGGAAGTAGGTCACAGGGGTTGTGCTTTTGAAGGCTTATATCTCTCTGGCTGTTATTTACTCTCTCTGCTTCCAGGCTGCTGTGAGGTGAGCAGCTTTCCTCTGCCGCATCCTTCTGCAGTACTGTTACTGCCTTGGAGCCAGCCAGCCATGGACTGGAGCCTCTGAGACCAAGAGCCAAAATAAATCTATTTTCCTTTAAGCTGTATATGTCAGGTGTTTTGTCCCAGCAACAGAAAGGTCACAGTAGGTGTCTACTGTGCAATATTGTGCTTTAGCAACAGAAAACAAGTGAACACACACACAAGTCTCCTCCCTAACAACCCTGACAAAGAGAAAGCTACATGAAGTAGCCAACAGTGTGGCCAGCATCATAGAATTGGTGCTGTGTTGGAAGGCTGATGTAGAGGGAATCACCTGGAGGTGAATGCATCTACTCTGAAAAGATCCATGGCTTCTGATCCACTCATCTACCCACCACTTACCCACCCACTCCAGAAACTCACACTGACAGCTCTTGGCAGGCACTGGGGAAAGATCACCACCACACCCCTGCTCACAGGCTTCCGAGTGAGGAGACAGATGTCTGTAAATCACCAGACAAATAAAATAGTCACAGATGTGCTGCATCCCATTAAGAAGACAGGACACCATAAGATGCATAAAATAGGGGAAGAGGAGACTGGAGAATATTCTTCTCACCACTTGGTAGATCTTGGAACCACTTACTTGTAATTCTGCCTAATGTTCTAAAAGCTTCCCATTTGTCCATGACCCTGAGGACTTGTAGGAGGCAGGGCAGCTTTGAAGCCTCCACAGAAGATCTCTACTCCCTCCTCTGCCTTGGTCAGGGGTCTCTCTTGGGGCCTCCTGTTCATCTTTTTCCCTGAGTAGATGCTCAGTGAATTCTAATACCATTTGTAGTTACCCATGCTGGCCCCGATCACTTGAGAAAGGATACAGGGACAGAGCACATGCTTTTCATTCACTGCTGCTGGGATCCAGGCACCCAGGCATGGACAGGGCCATAATCTCCATGACTGGAAGGAGACTTAGAGGTCATTCCATCTGAGGCCTCAGCTAAGGCTTGGACCTCTCATCGCACCCACAACTGGCCATCCAAGCACCACTTGGTTGCCTGCAGCAATAGGTGGATTTCTGAGTCCCAAAGCAGCATGCCATCTCTGGAGTGTTGGCCAGGAGCCTCACATGGAGGCAGTGGAGTGTCCTGGGAGCAGGGCAGGGATTTCTCATTATACTCCACTACTAGGGGCGGAGGCACTCCACATTTTCCTGAGCCCACCTGTATATTTCTAAAACAATTCTACATTTGTATTTTATTCAGTGATTATTCAGAAAATCACACCAGTCCCTTTCTTCTAAGATCCTGGGATGAGTCCTTTACCTGGGGCATGGAACCTGGTGAACCCCGATGTGCCCTAGGCACTTTGCATGGTTTGGGCAAAGCACTGAGTCAAGCTGAAAGATGTGGCAGGCACTGTCTCAGACCCCAGGGCCCAGACTGGCAATCTGGGCCAGCGAGTCTTTCCCACACCACCTATTTTGAGAAATGGGGACATCAAAAATAGAAAGGCCCTGATTCCAGCGCCTGGAACTCTCATCTGGAGAGCTGGGTAATCAGCTAAGACAATAACTCCCAATCGTATGACAGTCTCACAATGGAATCCTTTTTTTAAGTGCTTCAAACTCTTTGAGGGGGAAAAAATTGGAAAAATTGTCTTTAGAGACAGAAGTTGCCAGCAGCTGGAGTGGAACGAGCCGCCTGTGTCCTGAAGGATGCCATCTTTGCTTTTCCACTACAAGGTGGAGTGTGTCAGGCCAAGGCAGTTGTAGTCCTGATTTAACACAACAGCCCATAAATTGGCAGCAGGAAAGAGAAACTGGGGGGAATTCTTTTAGTAATGAGTGAAAATCAATGCTTCTACTGCTGCTTGATCAGTAACTCCCCAAATCAAGACAGAGTTTCCTGCTTAAGACAAGCAATAAATGTCCCCCAAACAGGAGGTTTATACTCCTATAATTCAGGGTATTTTTGTGATTGTTTCTCCTCTGCATGGAGATGTGGTTTTGGCCAAAAGAAAGATATTTGCCAAAGTCTGTATGAATAAGAAGCCTCTTTTTTCTTTTCCTCCCCCTGATTTCTAAGAGTGCCTTCAGTTCTAAAGATCTTGTACCATGGCACCCTAGAACGGTTATCAGTCAGTCTTCATGCAACATTTATCAAATATGGGCTTCAGGTAAAGACTTGTGTTGGATAATACCTAGGTTTTTGACAGCTCTCATTCTAGAAGGGAGAAGGATTATAAACTGTATCAGGTAGTGTGCAGTGGTCAGGAGAGCCACAGGAGGCAGCAGCTCAGAAGGAAGAGCCAGGCCAGACACAGGAAAGAAGTAGAGTTTCTGATCAGTTGTCAAAGAAACCTAGGACTGCAGATAGTAGAAATGGGAGAGAAGAGCTTCCAAGCAGGCATGCAAAATGCAGACAGGGAAGGAATAATTCTGTGCCACAGGGGGGAGCAGCAGTCAGGAGCAGGGGTCAGAAGAAGCCTGCCAGTCCCCAGAGAGGACTCAGCAAAAGATTTGTGCCAGAGTTGAGTCTGGCCTGTGGGTAAAAATATTGCAGAAGTGAAGAATACAGCAGGGATGAGGTGATGCAGCGTGAGTTGTGGGTACACTGTCTACATGCTGATCGGGGACCTCCCCAGCATAGATCTTCTCCCTGCCCAGTCTGCAGGCCTCATTCTTAGTCCTAACAGAAACTATTCAGGCTGAAGCAAATGGACGAAGGCATCCTGGAGGAAAGGTATTAGGCAGGTGGAGGTGAGGTTAGCCTGATAGTTTAACCCTGGGAAAAATTGCACAGAGAGGCCGTGGGAAGACTAAGCCATGGTAGATACAAACAAATGCTGTTTTAAAAAGAAAGGCAAGTATCAACTCTAGGAAAAACAAAAGCTGTATTAAAAACATTCCAATCATGCTTAACTCGAAAATAAATACTGCACCTAGTTGCAAGAACAAATATTTAATAAATATCAAGTAAACAATGAAAAAATACTGAGTAAATACTGGTTCAAAGTTTGGGATGGTGATTAAAGAAAGGTAAACACCATTTTGAAGGTACTAGTAAAATTGATGAATCAAGAGATTATTCATATATATTAATATATGATTAAGGAAAAATGTTGTCTAAAAATATAGACGAAGTAAATATTTAAAGACTTAAAAGAATTAAAGGAGTTAGGGGAGATAGATAGGTCCTAATGAGCTCTCAGCACTACTTCCTATATATACACACATATATATGAGTGCCCTACTTTGACTCACATTAAGATGGAAAGGAAAAAAGAAAAGGCACAAGCATCGACTCTTCCAAGGACAGAGTGTGGAGGGCAGTACAGCATGACAAATAAACAAGGAGGGATGTCTCCAGAAAAGTCCAAAGCTCATCATCATCATCAGAGGACCATGCCATTTTAAAGACCTCATTTCTCCTTTAAGCTTTCAAAGTAAACCATGAAGCTGAAGGGATAAGAACCATGGGGCCCAGGAGTTGCTGGAGATTTGGTCTTCTGTTTTGTCTACTTATTACCTTCTTAGCTGGGGTCCAGCCATTTGGCCCACAGACATCCTCAATACCTCTGATGGCCTCAGGGGTGGGCTTACCATTATCCTAGTAGGTGGACAGGCATATTGGGTGTTTGGGCCCTGCAAACACAACTGCATTCAGCCACACCCTGGTGCTCCCCACAGGTGGGAATAAGCCTCTTATAAGCCTCCTTTGGCAAGCACCTCTTGTCTGAACTTCATCCTATGTCAGGGCCTCCCCACTGCTTCCAGAGCGGCAGCTATACCTGCCCAGCATCACGCGAAGAGAGTCTGTGTCCTGCTCTGGAGAAAGAGAAATTGTGAAGATTCCTTCCCTTTTTGCAACCACTTCTCACATGATCTCTGTGTCCAGCTCCTGCCTGCTCCTCCTGGGCTACCTGTTCCTAAGAATGAGATCCTGATCCCCTAAAACATCAAGTCACACCTCATGAGTGACTCTCTTATTACCACTCGGCCCTGCAGTCTGGGAGAGCGCAGTGCTGCTTCTAGATGCAGGTGAGCATGGTTGGGAATCACTGCAGGAGGGAACTAGGGACTTCGAAACTCAGACTTCGGTGGTTTGGGGGCTGAACAAGGGGAACCTCAGGCTCCATCAGCACTGCACTCTGTGCATTGTCCTCATTAAACATGATCGATGACCTGGAGGCCCTACAGCAGGACATTTACTGGGGGATGCCACCTCTGACGATGCTGTTTATGACACGCTTCTCTTTCCCACTCGCCTCCAGCTTCAGTCCACTGGCGGCACCTCCATTCAGGCCGCCTGAGGAGCATGGCTGGGAGGAGAGAGCTGGGACTCCATAGCCCAGGTGCAGGCTGAGCCCAGCTCAGGGTCTTACCCATCCGAGGAGCTCAGCAGCCTCTGTGGAGGAAGAATGACGTCCACACCACAGGGCTGCTGTGGGAGGGCTGTGGGCAGATGGGGGTGGTGCAGAGCACAAGCACCCAGAGGAGACGCCAGGGACCTGCAGTCCCTCCCCACTCCACCCTCCTCACTCTCTTTCCACTTTTCACCTTCTCTTCTGCCCACATTTTCTCTTGGCTTCTGCTCTTTCCTCTGTGGAATCCTCAGTAGGTATGACAGTCAGTTCTCGGAGGTGAAACTGCACACACAGTCACACATTTACAGAACATGGAGCTTCAAGTAGGCCAAGGGGGGCCTTGGGGGCCAAGAGCAGTAGCAGGCCCAGCTATGAGCGAAGACTTGGAGCCCTGACTGTAGGTGACTCCTGCTGCGCCTCTTAATAGCTGTGAGCCCTTGGTGGCTAGTTCTGGGCCAGTGCTGAGCAGTGACAGCTAGCAGGAGGGGTGAGGATGGGGTCAGTGTAGGATGTACGGGGCCTGGAAGGCAGAGGCAGCAAGGGCTGGGAAGAGGAAAAATCCTGGCCCAAGCCTTTGGGTAATTTTTGCCTTTTTTTTGGTCTTTTTGAAACAGGGTCTCACTATGCAATTCAGGCTGGCCTTGAGCTCACTTTGTAGCCCAGGCTGGCCTCTAACTCACAATGATCCTCCAGCCTCAGCCTCCTGAGTGCTGGGATTACTGATGTGTGCCACCATGCCTGGCTTTGTTTTTTTGTTTTGTTTTGTTTTTTTTTTGAGAGTCTCACTATGTAGTCCAAGCTAGCCTCAAATTCACAGCAATTCTCCTGCCTCTGCCTCCCAAGGTCAGGGATTATAGGTGTGAGCCACCATGCCCAGCTTTTGGAAAGATTTTTGGGGTAGACCAACACCCTAGGTTTAGATATATATGGATATTCCCAGCAGGATAGGGTAGCACATGCCTGTAATCCCAGCACTCAGGAGGCTGAGGCAGGAGGATTGTAAGTTCAAGGCCAGCCTAGCCTACATAGTGAGTTCAAGGCCAACCTAAACTACACAGTGAGACCATCTCAAAAAATAATTACTTAATTAAAAGGAAGGAAGGAAGGAAGGAAGAAAGAAAGAAAAAGAGAAAAGAAAGAAAGAAAGAAAGAAAGAAAGAAAGAAAGAAAGAAAGAAAGAAAGAAAATGGATTTTCCCAATACCCCAATATCATACCTCAGCATTTTGGAGGAGGCCAAATGTCTAAACTTGGGAAAAGCAAGCTTGGGCAGAGTGATATGCCTTGTGCACCACTGAAAATCAGTCCTTTTCAGTAATTAGGGTTTTTGTTTTAATGCTGGTATCTCTGGTATGGCACAAGTGGTCTATTACTGCTTAGATTAGAGTTTTCAAGGGAAGGAACATGACCCGGAGGTGACCCCAGGGCTATGACGAGGACCTGCCTGAGGACCACGAATGGCCCTGTTATGGTTTGAGTGTGGAACATCCTCAAAGATTCATGTGTTGAAAATTTGGTCCCCAGCTGGGAGCATTATTGGGAGGTAATGGAAACTGTAAGAGAGGGGGGCCTAGTAGGTCCCTGGAGTGTGTTCCCAGATGGGATATCTTGTCACTGCCCATTCCTTGGTTCTCTGCTTCCTGGCTTCCAGAGAGACATCCTGGCTCCACTGCATCCTTCCACCGTGATGTTCTGCCTTGCCACAGGCCTGACAGCAATGGAGCCAGCTGACCATGGACTGAAACCTCTGACACCATGATCCAAGATAGACCCTTCCTCCTTTAAATTCCAACATAGCTGCATAAACATCTGAGATCATAGCCTAGTCCTGCTCTCAGTCACCAGCCCTGTGGGCCCAGGAAGCAGCACACACAGACAGGGGTGATACCCACACACCTGAGCCTCGGTTGTCCTCATGGCTACAGGCAGCGCACATAGCAGTCACCAGTTCTGCCCTTTTCCTGCCAACTATCAGAGGTTAATGTGTTTGGGTGGCACAGTCTGGGAGATGATCTCTATGCACCCTTCCTGAGTGATGCATTAGAAATAATAAGACACTTCCACGTCTGTCTCAGCAGAAGCCGGGGTGTCTGGACTTGTTAAGCAAATGTGTTTCCCTCTGGGAAATAACTGTCCCTGGTAGTCCCCGTGCATAATGGCCCTTGACTATGTGGGTGTGAGCAACAGGGGCAGGACAGGGGCGGCTGGGCCGGAGGCATCGAGAAGCATGCTCTTTCGAATGTGAAAATGAACTCTAATGATCCAGCAGTGTGTTTATGCTTCACACCCGACTCCTGGGGATGGAGGACGTGAGGACGCTTCTCATCTTGTTATTGAGACACTGCTGACGCTGGAACATGGGTGTGCATGTGCTTTTCACTGCTGCAAAAGTGGCTTGAACTTAACAAGCTCTGGAGCAAATGCAAGAGGCTTTCAGAGACATACTGAAAAAAAACCCACAAAAACCCTGCAAAAAGCCATTTGATGGCCACCCCGGCTCACCAAGGTGAATGACAAAAGGAATGTGGGGGACAGGAGAAAGATTCCCTAAGGATACCTGGATGCAAGACAGCCAGACTTGACAAATCAAAGTACAAGGTGCCATCCCCAAAAAACTAAAACTAGAAATTCCATTTGACCTAGTTCTTCCTCTTTTAGGCATTTTCCCCAAAGAATTAAAGACATCATACCGCAGTGATAACATGCAGGCCCATGTTTATAACAGCAAAAACCATAACAGCTCAAGCTTGGAAGTAGCCTATATGTCCATTAACAGATGAATGGATAAAGCAAATGTGGTATTTACACACCCTGGAGAACTATTCTGCCATAAAGAAGGCTAACTTGGAGTTGTCTGCAGAAAAATGGATGCACCTTGAGACCATAATGTTAAGTGAAAAAAATCAGACACATGAGCTTAAATATTATATAACTCTTCTTAATCAGGAACACAGAGTATAAATACTTTTTTAAAAAGATAGACAAGGGGAAACAGAGAGATAGCTCTTGTGCAAATGGGAAAGGGAACCAGAGAGGAAGGGGGAGGGGGAGGGAGGGGAAGGGGATTAAAAAGAATTAAAATATGTTAAGTACATGTACCTACTTTCAAGATGAATGTAAATACTACATCCTGCAAACATGTACCAATAAAGAAATTTTAAAAACCAAAAACACGCCCTCTCAAAAAACCTCAGTGTGCTAATGACACCAGAATCTCAGATAAACATCCAACACTTTGTAGTACAAGTATGTCCATCTCTTGCATGGAACATATTTATACTAAAAAATCGTAACAATCCTTTGTTTATCTGAGATTCCACGTAAGTGGATATCCTGTGTTTTACCTGGCAAAACCCATTGTGTGCAATCTTAAATGGTTTGACCTATCATTTCAATGTTTGACTTTTTGTTTCTGAACATTTTACCCTCTTGAAAGATAGAAGATTAGTTCAACAAGTGCTTTAACAAGTAGTTTAATACACCACTGTTTTCTACGGCCGCCCCCCTTTCCCAACCACATCCCCCCAGCATCTCTGGGGCTTCAAAGACAGGCTGTGGTGCTCTGCATGAAGCACATTCTTAGTCTGCAGCAAAGGGTAGAGTGTGGATTCTTATCTGATGTCTAGAAGACGGTGGCGGATCCAGAGGATGGCCAGAATTGCTCATGCCACAAGTATATCAGCTGAGCTTGTTTTGTTATAAAGCAAGAGATAAATAGATTCTGCCTGATATAAGGGAAGAGAAGCTTGTTAGAAAAATAAAGGGTTGTGCACAACATGGCCAGAAGGAAGGGGAACTGCTGCTCCAACCTGTGCGAAAACTGCAGGACTTGTCAGGGGTGGGTGCCGTGGATGCTAGGATCCCTGAGTGACAGATGGTTCAGCGGGACACCAGTACTGCTGGCTCCAGACGCGGGCTACCAGAGGCACAGTGACTGCTCCTGGTCCCAGCCTCCTTTCTCTGCTGTTTTAAATCATGGTTCAGGGTAGACATATGATTGAACAATTAATTCAAAGTAGCTGTATCTGATTAGCCTGAACGATCAGGGCATGAACACCTGATTGGCAAAGTACTTTGGGGGTAGGAAGACCTGATTGGCTGAGTCACTCAGGCCCAGTTTCCAGGAAGGCGAGGAAGCCCAGCAGACTGGCACTTCCTGACTCCATCGCAGAAGGCAGTGCTCTCCCCGCAGCGCTAAGGAGGGCAGGTAGTAGAGAAAAGTTACACCAACCATGAACACTGGTACTCAGCTAGTGAGCTGTGGGGTGGGAAACTACATTGGCTGCAATCAAAGCTCCTGTTCTGCCCATTTCTCAGCTGTTCCCGAGAGGATTTGCAAGCCACTGGGTGCTTCTCTCTCTGCACATCCCCCGACTCAGTGCCACAGGACTGGAGCTCAAATTGCAGGGTACATCGCCAAGTGACACTGCTTAAATTAGCTACCAAATGGCATCAGCCATGATGACAAGATCCTAAACATGGCATCGACACCAGCACATCTCTGAGTAACACAACCTTTCTCATCTATTATCCCTACAAGCAGTTGGCTGTACAGATAAGCACGGCAACCATATGTCCCCGCGTGCAGGACAATCTCCGCTGTACACCTGTTGCCGCAGAGAAATTATTGATTGCATCATCTTCATGCTCAAGACTGAGTGACAGTCACCCTATGGATGAGGGGACTAACTCTCAGAGAAATGTTAAATTGAAGAATAGCCAGTGCTAAAGAATGGCTTTGTCACAGTGTCGTATCGTCTCACCACTGTGTGTCTATATGTGGCCTTGCTCATAATTTCTTCTCCTGTTTGTACGTCCAGCTTTCCTTTGTTATTTTTCCCAGAAACATAAATTGAGATTATCCAGAAAGCTGTCCTGGCCTCTGGCTCCCATAGTGAAATCCTCTTAGCGGGCTTCTTGTAACTGAGCATCAGTTCAGGCAAATTTCTCTGCAGGGTTCTGCAGACAGCAGGGCTTTCCAGTCAACTGTACTTGGCGAGAGCACCAGCTTGCAGCCAGGTCATTAGAAGGGCCCATGTCGGCATTTCTCCAGAGCTGTCCTCCTTTGGCTCTATGTGACCTGTGCAGGGCCACCTCTGGAGTCCAGAAGTTTTCAGGGCAGTGCTTCAAGTCCAGATCCTGGGAGGGTCTGGAGCACTGGGGCTACAGGGTCACCTCTGAGAACATAGCCGCACTCCCGAGTGGGTATGCAGCTCAGCAGATGCCCTCTTGCTGTGTCCATTCCCAGAGGGCAGCCAAAAAGCAAGTGCATCCTCTGCCCTGACTCATGTGCCCCTATCCCTCAGTCAACCTGGGCAAGACAGTCAGCTGACCAGAGTGAAGTCCCAGACCAACCAGATACCTTTGGCTTTGAAGGACTGGAGAGTGGCTAGGTAGCTCTCCAGAACCACCTGCCTCCATCCATCCCCAGCGGAGCTGTTGACCTCTGTGCATTGCTGACTGCATGCTCTGGGCCATCAGCCACAGGACAGGGTTGCCCCAACCCAAGGCTGCAGTAACAAGATTCTTATATCCAGGACAAGGGAGGTAAAAGCCCAGCTGGGTTCTAGGATTACAGCCCCAAATGTTATGGAATTTGGTGCTTTCTTCCCACTACCAAATTCCATAAGACAGGTGGCATGTTAGGAAAGTATGTCAGAAACAGCCATGGATAGGGGCCCTGCAGCCCCAAGAAGGTGCACAGGGGACAGAGAAGTGGCTGTCCCTGTTCTGTGTATCCCAGAAGGCTGATCTACAGGCTGGAGATCATGCAGCATACCAGCTCCTGTGTACTGGGTACCTACTATGTGCTCAGCTCAGTAGCCGGTGACTTTCCTGCATTGGCAGTCAGGTCCCTTTCTCCTACTAGAACCTGAAATCTTCTGTCACTTGCCCACATCATATGGCCAGCACTCGAGTCTCACCTGGCTCAGGCTCAGTTCCCATTTGGAACTCCTCAAGTCCCGGTCCATGGAAAGAACCTTCTAGTGCTGAAGTTGCCTGTTACTGAGGTAGCTCAGGTCTAGACTGCTCGCCCCCCATATGTTCACACTGTTACCATAGCTGGGATGACTGAGGAGGTGGCTAGAAGACTGCCTGGGGCCTGTCCCTGCTTCATGGAGCTTCCAGGTGGGTGATGGGATGAGGGGCTTGGGCATCAGCAAGTCTTCTAGTGAGGGGTGTCTCAGTTTTCATGGTTGGTGGGACCTGGGGGTGGAGATTCATGCACCCTGCAGGACTTTGTCATGTAGTCATTTCCACATGGGGACCAAGAGAGGCTTCCAGCGCACCACAGGAAACTCTAGTCCCCCAGCAAGGACAGACTCCCCTGTGGGAGCTCAGAGGAGCTGACCCCCTCTTAAATCTGCCTGCATTTTTCCTATAAGCAGTGACATGAGGTGGAGAGAGTGACATTACTGCAAGGCAGCCCAGGCATTTGGATGGTGGAGTGGCTGGGGACGGCAGACTAAGGGGCAGGGAGGCTCAGAGACCAGGGCCAGCAAAAGGGGACCCTTGAGCATCTGGACCCCTCAGCTCAGCATGCACTGTGGGGCTGGTGACTGGAGATGGCTGTGCTCCTACTAGCCCAGCCAGCAGAGACAGTGGGGTGCTGAGGGAATGTTAAACTCTCTGCTCCTCCCAGACATAAAGTCTGTCCTGCTGGGAGGGCTTTTAGTGAACATCAGGGTTCCATGGCTGTTCCATAAATGGGGAAATATGAGGAAGCAACTTCCTGCAGGACACACAGTTGCTTGGTAAATCTGGAAGGACCAAATCCCAGGTCTGATGCCCTGACCAGCCCTCCATCCAGCACCACTGTGACCATCATGGCCTGGTCTACTCAGTTCACACACTGGATCCTGTGCTGCATGGCTCATCTCTTTGGCTTTTCCAAATGGACCTATAGTTTTAACCCCACCCATTATAACAGGGCGTAGAGGAACCGAGGTTCTGGGAAATCTGGAACTTGCCTCCTGTGGCAGAACCTGAAAGCACAGCCTGGGTCTGACTGTGGGCTTGCCCCCCTGCAATCACCCTGCACTGGGTCACTTTAGAGCCTGAGGACAGCCATTATGCAGAGAACCAGCCTATAGAATCAAATCAGCGCCCCCCCTAGACTGACACAGTCCTGTCTGTCTGGCTTAGAGGATGAGCCCTAGGCTGAGCATCCACCTAGGGAGGATTCCTGTGTGGCAGAAGGCAGACAGCATAAAAACTGCATCTCCCAGGTGCCCTTGCAGCTTATGTACTGCATGCAAATTATGTATTCTATGCAAATGGATTTCCCCCAATTACACACTTGTAGAATGGCACAGCCCCAGGGGACACAGGGTGGAGCTTCTGGAGTCTGGCCCTTAGCTTCACTGGACTGAGAGGTGGCAGCAAGTAGCAGACTAGCAAGTGTCCTGGAAGTCAGCACTTCCAAGGACAGCCTCCTTGTCCTCTCCTCCCTGGTTTTGGCCAGGCTTTCATGGGGCCTAGTGCCAGAGTTGCCAGTCCACCATCCCTTGCCTTGAAACCTCAGTCTAGCCTGGCACTTGTGTCCTGTAAATGGCAATTTGACTGAGGACCTGGTAATATTCACCAGAAGCAGAAAGGAGGTAAATTCTTACATTGTGCCAGTTTTGCATATTAGGGGTTGAGGCACAGAATTAACCTAGAGTCCCTCCAAAGTCCCTGGAAAAGATTACCCTCCTACCTTTGGGTGAGAAAGGGATGCAGCACAGATGGGGGTAAGATAAGCAAACAGTGGCAGCCTCTAAGCTCATCACCTGGACCCCAGAGCATTCCCTTTCCAAGGAGCATGGTGTAAGCCTGATGTCCTCAGTGCAATGCTACCACAGAGTTGCCATTTTGCAGAACAAAAACCAATTATTTTCATACATGTGTCAAGATGCAACTCACGACCCATTATAGTAGATGAGTATGATATGCAAATTTATGCACATACTCCTCATCGTGGAATTGCATACTCTCTTACCTTGCCCTTCTAAATCTCTGTCAAAATGCAAGGTTTTCATTGGGATGTGCTTGGATGCCAAATTGAGCTTGAATAAAGAGATTAGAGAAAAGGGAAGCTGGCCGATCATTTTCCATTTCATTTCAGCTATGATTTCATGGGTCTACCATCAGGGTCAAGCACAACGCTTTTAATGTCTTTAATGCAGGCTGAGCCTACAGATGTGCTAAATTGTCCCACCTGCTGCTGTGGCCATAGCTACAGCTGCGGGCTTCATGACCAATGACCATGGAGCCCATCAGGCTGGCCTCTGTCCAAGCTCCTGCAGGATAGGAAGCCCTAGAAAGCAGGAGGGTCTCTTCTGCTGTAAGGCACAGCAGCCTTACAGTTTGTGAGTAAGGATGCTTGACATGATGGCTCTGCACCAGATCCAGGGCCTACCTTGTTGTCCCAGGGTGTCAGCTAGGAAGAGGTGGCTGTTTCTTCTCTGGTGTCTCCAGGCTGAGCACGAATTCAGCAGCAGGAGAGAGGTGACATCCAGCACCTGCTGACACAACTTCAGCCTGGGACATCCTACCCTACATGGGCAATTCTGGGGCCCCACCCACAGTCCCTGATCACCACAACAAAGCTTAAGCACGGAAGGAGGAAGTGTCCTGTGTATAACTCCTACCCCTCCTCCACAGGAGGGGAAGCCCATCAGAGAGGAACAGCCGCAGGGTTTGCAAGGCTGGCCCGGAAGCTACTTCCTAATTCTGTGTCCTCCTGTCTGTTACTAAAACCAGCCTGCCTCTTCCTTCAGAGTAAAGATTGTCCCTTTGCCCGCCTCTGGGGCTCCAGCACTGGCCAGCTAACCCTCTGAGCAGTTCCTATGCATCCTGTTTGTTTTTCTCATCCTAGCCATACCCTGTTCCTTCCCTAACCTCTCCTAAGCAAGCTTAGAGGGAGACACCAGCAACAACCTTCTGGATTGAGAGAAGCCACCCTTGCCCGGGAGCCAAGAGCCCTCTTTGGATGTCATTATCTGCCAGTTGGCTCCGAGTGAGTCCTGGATACCTCCAGTCCTCTGTTTCTTCATCATTAATGCTGAGAAGTTAATCCCTGCATCCAAGAACAAAATGGTCCTATCCATGTGTTCTGGATTCATACTCTCAACCAACCACAAATGCAAAATAATTGCATCACCATTGAAAATGCACAGGCTTTTTCTTGTCCTTATTCTCTAAACAATTCAGTATAACAACTGCTTACACAGCATTTACATTGCATTAGTCATTATAAGCCCTCTCGAGAGGATGTGAAGCATGCTACAGAAGGGTGTGTGTAGGTTCTATGCCATTTTATGCAAGCGATTCAAGCATCTGTGGATTTTGGTATTTCTGGGGGTCCTGGACCCAATGCGGATGTAGTGGGATACTCTGTGTTGGAGAAGTCCTGTGGCTCTTGCCTGGCACACATCAGTGTTCACGAAATGCTAGAAGCAGCTTTTCTTTGCAGTCTCAGTAGTTTGAACCTTTCAGAATTATTGAAACCCTGGGGGATCTGATAAAAGAAACTGACCCTTCTTCCTAGGAAAAAGAAAATGTGCATTAGTATAAAAATGTGACAGAACATAATGGATTTACCATCAGGTCACCTCTGGCAATCTGTGCTTTCAAGACTGAGAGTCCAGATGTAGCCTCCAGCCAGGTGCCTTCTCCACGTGCCTCTGATCCCATGTGGGACAAAGGAGGGGTTGGAGCCAGGAGTGAACAGCATTAGGAAAACAAATCTGTAGATAGCAGAGCGCTTGGTGCAAGTTTATTAGAGTACTTTGCTTGCATAGCTCTTGTCCCAGGTAAGAGCTCCACCTGCCACCCCAACGGGATGTCACAGGTGCTTCTGGGCAGCAATGAGAAGAAAAGACCCCATCCAGGAGAGGGGTGTTGGGCAAAGATGCATCCATCTTTGTAAGTCCCACCTCCCCAAGAACCACTTAGGTCCAAAACATGATGTCATCTGACTTTTGAGAAACACACACTGACACCTACCTTTACATATTCAGCGCAGTGCTAATCAGCCTGAAAATCACACGGTCCATTTTGTTTACAAACGTGATATTCCTTTGGCCATGTGTGCCTGTTTTGGAGTGAAGCTGCTCACCTCATGGCAGGAGAGAAGCAGAGCAAAGAGAAGAGCATCAGTGAGTGATCCCCTCTAAAGTCATGCCTCTGTGACCCCCTCCAACTGGTCCACACCTCCTGACAGCACACTGAGCTGTGAGCAGCAGTGGATTAATCCACGGGTGGGTACAGTGCCCCCACAATCCAATCACCTCTCCAGGAGCCCCTAAGTCCAGTCAGGTTGACAATTAAGATGGACTAAGACCGTGTCCTGACAACAAGCCTAAAGACTAGGAGAGCTGGCTAATGAAGCAGGGAATTGCATGTGTATTGAGGCACAGCAGCAAGTTTAAACAGGGTGGTCGGGTAGCCTCCTCGGGTAAGTGACTGAGTGAAAATAGGGGTCGTATTCTGGATGGAGGGAATGACTGGCATGGACTCTAAGGTGGCTGGATGCCTTGCTAGAAGCTTGGGGAAAGAAAAGGAAGCTGTGCCATGAGGAGAGAAATGAGGTCAAAGAGGAACACACAGGTGAGGCTCTGTAGATGGTGCTGGGCCTGTAGCCCTTTGTATGCACTTTGACACTTACTGTAAGGAAAGGAGGATCCCTACAGGGTTTTGAACAGAGTCACGAGACCCATACTTTCAAGGGTCACACCAGAAGCTGTGTTATGAAAAGCTCTGGGGGCTCAAGGATGGAGGCAGGAGAGTAGGGAAGAAACTACAACGACAGGGCTAGCAACATGTCACAACAGCTTAGCCCACAGCCGTGCCAAGGAGGCACAGCCAAGTAGCAGAATTAACAGAATTTGTTAACACATTTGATGGGGCAAGAGAGAAAAAGGGTGGCCCATTGGACCCAAGGAAGGTTGGAGGTACACCAGCCAGGATGCGGCTGGCTGATCCGTGGGGCAGGTCTGGAGGGATAGTAAGGGGTACAGTTCAGGTCCCACTGACCCAGTGATGGGCAGATGTGTCTGCAAGGCTGGAATCCAGGAGGGAAGTCTGGGCTGGGACTTGGTGGTCCTTGAGTATCTTTAGAGCCAGGGCCTAGAGGAGGGAACAAGGAAAAGATTGCACACAGATAGGAGACACCTGCCCCAGTGGCTGAATCTTTAACAGGAAGGAAGGCAGAAGAGGCATCAGCAAGGGGCTGAAAGAGAGCCTCTCCTGGGGTAGGGAAGGGAACAAGTATCTCAGCCATTTGTGCTACCACAGAAGCACTAGAGGCTCAGTAATTTTTAAGAAAGGACATTTGTTCTCTCAGTTCTGGAGGATGGAAAGCCCAAGATCATGGTACCTGCAGGTTAGGCCAGGGTCTGTCTGCTTCCAAGATGGTGTCTTGAAGGCAGCGTCCTTACAGGGAACCATGCTGTCTTGCTTGGCAGGAGATGAGAGGAGGAAGGAGCTATTGGCCACATGTCCCTGCCTGGTGTGATAGGATCAAAACTTGACCCTGCCTTTGGCCATTTGGAGGTCACTCATTAGTGACTTTCGTGACACAGCACTTCAGATGGGCTCTTTGGTCCTTACAGCCACCATGTGATCAGAGACCATCACTACCAGCATCTCACACCTGAAGACACACAGAGGGGCTCAGAAACGTGGTCTAGGCCATACAGCAGGCATCTAGGTGGGGGCTCTGTAGGGTCTGCCCCCAGATCCCTGCCCACCAGACAGTTAACAGGCCTGGGATCCAGGTGAGTGGAATAAGAAAGGTTCTAGCTGGTCCTGCTCAGTGAGCTGGAAAAAGTTTGGCTCACAGTGAACACCTTGATTCTGATTCTGATGCTTCATCCAGTTGGAAATTCCAGGGTCAAGGATGAGTAAAGGGCTTGAAGGACAGAGTGGTAGAGAAAATTAATCAGCTAAGACATGAGGTAGCTTCAAGGGAGATGAGGATACCCTGGATTTGTCCCTTTTGGGTGCTGAGGAGTGAGAGGGGAGACAGAAGTTGAAGTACCCAGGCCTACAGTCCAGGCCTGGGTGAAGCCTGGGAGGAGAGACCATAGCTGTGAAAAACTGAGAAGAAACCAAGCTGTTAGGGTGTGCATGGCTCCTGGGGAGTACTGTCCAACCTGTGATGTCATCAGTCATAAACCTTGGCCTTCAGAGCCAGCTGTGTGCCTGGGATCAAGGGAGAGCTGCTCACTGAGGGCCAGGAGGGACCAGATGGCTCTGTCAATACACCCCTCTCTCAATTCTAGCAGGGTCTCAAGCCACAGCACCCCCTGCACTTTCCAACATGAAGACCATGTGGCAGAAAGAAGTGGAGTAGGTGGGGTGATCTAATGGGCTGATAGTCCCCATCTGAGAAAGCCTGACCATACCTGAGATGGTTTGAGGAAGGTGGAATGATCCAATCACCATCCCATAGTCAGCGTGGAGGAGAATAGGTCAGTTTTAGGCCAACTGGATAGTTTTACCCAGCCCTGGTCAGGAGCATTGCAGTGGGAACCATGTGTATTATGTGGTTAAGAGTAAGGCTGGATGTAAAGATGGATAAATGTATTCATATTCCTCCCTTTTGCCTCTCTGCCCCATGCCTGGAGTTCCCCACCCCTGTGTTCCTATGACTTACCTCATCCTGATTTGTTGGCTTTGGTCTTGGCTCTGGTGTCCCTAGCACTTACCTCCTAAGGTTTGAACTCCAGCTCTGTGCATTGGTCTCTGGCCAGAGAACCCTCTAGGACCACCTACTTGGACATCTACAGCCCAGAGCCCAAGACTAAGCTGGGTGACCACTTCCCCAGAACTCATGGTGCAATCACTAACCAAAGGACCACAAGCACTGGACAACCAAGACAATATGTGTCCCCACGGCATCCCTGTACACACATTGCAGGAGGGTGCTTTGCTTTGGTTTGTTTGTGTTTCTCTGATCCTTGCTTCTCTCCCCTCACCTCAAGGAGCCCTGAGTCTCCAAGCTCAGGCCGGGAGTCAGAGACCACTAGGTACCAATGGGAAGCTGCTTTGAGATAGTGACATGAGGTGTGAGATGAGATGTCCTATGCAGGGGTATGCGGGGGCCCTAAGGGCCCAAGAGGAGAGAAAGTGCAGCACTACAGATCAGGAAGAGGTCAGCAGATGACCAGCTGGGGAGCCCAGAGTGGTTGAACCCTCTTTCCTGAGCCCCTCATAGCAAGGGTGACCCCCAGACCCTGCCCAAAGCACCTCAAGAACACAGTGGAAGCCACGGCACCTAAGACCTGGCACATCCAGGGGGCTGATGGGATGGGTGGGAACAGACGGTGCAACAGTGACCACAGCAGGTAGTGACCACAACCTGCTGTCTACCACCACCCAGACAGGTGTTCAGGTTAGAGTCTGGGATGATTGGGAGTAAATGAAGAAATGTGATTTCCTTCATGCTTTGGGGTTAAGATTCAGATCTGCTATAAATGGATGGAAGAAAAACTAATGCAGGCATGGAAATAAGAAGTTCTTTAAAATATTCCATGAGGTCGTCCAGGAGTAGGCACCACTCTAAAGGCCTGGGGTACTTCCCAAAGAAATGGCTAGTTTGGGTCGTCCTGCCACCAGGAGGCGCTGTATTAGGAAATCAATAACAACTTCCGCTGGATGGGACCCAGGCCTTGGGCCCTGGGCACCTGTGTGGGCCCAGGTGATTGTGCAGCAAGGGGCTGGAAGACAGAGCATGGAAGACACCCTAGTGTCCATCCTGGCCCATCTGGAGTCCTCCCCACTCCCTTGGGCAGGTGGGAGCTGGCAAGCCACCCAGAGGAACTAATTACACCCAGAAGCAAATGCAGCATCCAGAATCGATCGCCTAATTCGACAGCCGGCATCCACGTCAGATACAACCAATCTGTGTGCCCGGGCTCTCATGAAAACCAATTAAAATTATAGCGACCTCGAGGTCGCTGCTCCGCCTCAGCCCTGTCACTATGATGAGTCTGTATATTAGGCTTGCAATTTCTTCTAGAGTGGTTGTTAATTTGCTTTAGCAGCCTGTAGGCAAATGGGAGGGGAGGAAACTACCTTCCATGGTCCCTGGGGCCAAAGACTCATCAGAAGCTGTCAACACAAAGACCTAGAAGTGGCCCAGGTCTCCCCACCACGGTTCCCTGGGTGACCAGGAAAGGGTTGCCGTGTCCTGAGTGTTGTGTGCACATGACTGCCCTTCTCCAACATTATCTGTGGCTCTCAGGATGACCCAAGACTTGGGCATATTCAAGAAGATATTGGGCTCATGAAGCCCACTTGGCACAGAGCCTGGCTCACAGGTTGTCCCATCCCCAGGAGACCTTATACTCTCTGCTTTGAAGATAGAGAAACTGAGGCAACTGCTCTCTCTAGGGCAAGGGGAGGGTAGTGAGTTCTGAATTTTTGTGTTACCTACACCCAACCTTCACAGGGCAGGACTCCTTGCAGCACCTCCCTCACCAACCTACTTATAGTCAATGGGTGAGGGCCATCTTTGTGCTGTTGCTAATGATGTCATTTAAGCCCCTTTCAAGCAAGGGGTGACTGGAGCTCCTGGCCTCCTAGAACTCAGAGCCCAGCGGGAAGGGGTTAGGTCTTAGTGTAGTGCACTAGATTAGCCCAGCTGCTGGCTTGGACCATGCACCCAATGGTCTTTTATCAGAAAAATTAGCATTTATAATCTATGTCTTAACACACATGGAGGGATGCTTTTTTATTATTGACATTTATCAAACACTGACTTGCAGAGAGCCAGGCTTAGCAAGTTTACTCTGAAGACCAATTCTTCCCGCAGCGACTGCTCCAAGGCTGAGCAAGCAGCTGCAGCTGAGGGGTGATTCCAGCTCCATGATGACTTGTTGGCTTCCTCCCTGGGTGTTTGGAGCTGTGGCAAAGCATGAAACAAAAGAGAGGCCATAGCACAGAGGGAGCACAGGTCTCCTCCTAGCCCCAGCTACCTGCACATGCAGCCGGGCTCTATCCCTCCCTCTTTGTGAGCCCAAACCCAACTCCTGTGCAGCCTTGCGTTAGCTGCCCAACATGACCTGAGCTTGTGCTTTCGCTTCAGTGAAGAGGATAATTATCAAACAAACTCCAAGGATTTCTAGGAGGGATCAATGATGCAACACTAACATCCTGTACAGTTAGCACCTTCTGCATGTCTGCCATGTGGATGAAGATTCCTTTTGAATTTTTTGGAGACAGAAGTAATGGTGTCAAAAGCATTCTCCTGAAAGAAGGGGCTGGAGGGGTGTGTGTGTGTGTGTGTGTGTGTGTGTGTGTGTTTTCAGACTGACTAAAAATAGAACACAAAACAAACCATATCAGCGCAGTGTCTGGTCCCAAGAATGGATTCTGCCCTATGGTGAATGAACTAATAGTCAACTTGTAACACCCAGCTGAACTGAGTCAGCATGGTTCTGGGTGTGGAAGGCCCACCTGAGGATTGGTACCAGCAGCGTGCAAGGAGAACTGGAGGGGAAGATGTTGAGCTCTTGATTCTCCTGCAGAAGCTTGTCGTGCTGGTTTTCCTGATACTAACTCAGCTATTTTCATCATTGGAGGAGCTCAGGTCCTTGCTGTAACTGAGGATGGCTTTGGTCCTTTTAGGGGGAGCTTTGGTCCTTACTTTGAGCGTCACTTTTCAGCTCCAGTGCAGATCTTTCATCCTGCTGGCACAGATCCTTCATCCCATTGGCACAGACATTCTGGCTTCCACCACTGACCTGTGGTCCTTCCCAGTGCAGATCCTTGGTACAGCCTTGAACGAGACATTGTTTTGGGCTCTAGGTCTCCAGTTGGACTTGTGGAGGGCTTATGCCATGAACTTTAGGTCTTCAGCTGGACTCATGCAGGACATTGCTGTGGGATCCAGACCATCAGCTGGGTCTCTAGTGTGTGAACAGATCTCCCACACTCTTTTTCATTTGACTCTTTGGGTGACCATTATAAAATAATCTTATAAATTGTGTGTCTTAAATTAAATCTATTCCCTTGTAAACCCTGACTATAACACGCCCTTACCTTCAAACGCAGGCACCCCCAAATTCCAGGTCTCTGAGGAAAAGTACCAGACAACTAACCTTGGATAACAGGGAGAAAACACCCAAAGGACACAGTGTTCATCCATGCAACACTAAGATATGACATGGATATTAGAGTTAATATAACTGCTATCAATATGCTAAAGAAGCTCATGGAAAAAGTAGACAGCATGAGAAAGTAGATGGGAAATATACACAGAGAGATGGGAATTCAATGAACCAACAAAAAGAAACACTAGAAATAAAGCCCACAGTTACAAAAATGAAGACAGCTTCCAACAGGTGTTTCAGAGGACCCACACAGCCTTGGAGAGAAGCCAAACCTGATACAGGGCAATAGCAAAATCTCAATACAAAACCCAAGGAGACAAAGCATTGGGAAAAGAACTATGAGATAATATTGAAGACATAACACATGTGCAACTGGAATACTATTAAAAGAAGAAAGAATATAACAGAAATATAGGAAATAATAATGGGAAAGAACATTTCAGAGCTAATGAGATGCTTAAACACAGGCAGAAATCTCAGAGAATACCAAATGCAAACAGCGCGCACACACACAAACAGTTCTTTTAGTCATTACAAAAGAGTAATATGATATACTCCTTCAGTATATCATATTAAAACTACAGAGAACCAGAACGAAGGCAAATTATTGAAGCAACCAGAGGAATAGATATCTACAGCACAAGGATTAAAAACTACTACGGATTTCTCACCAAATGCTATACAAGCAAGAAGAATGTGGTGTGAAATTTCTGTATTGAAATTGTAAAACAGAAAATAAGAACTCTAAGTTTAGCAAAATTATCATTCAGTGGTGAAAGAGAAATACTTTCTCAATGGAGAGAAATACCCACAGAGAAAGAAAAAAAGAAAGAAAGAAAGAAAGAAAGAAAGAAAGAAAGAAAGAAAGAAAGAAAGAAACTGGAGGAAATTCAGCAGCAGACCTGCCCTATAAGGAGTGTTTCAAAGAAGTTCTTCAGCCAGAAAGAAAATGTTGCAGGTCAGAAGCTTGGGATTACATAGAGAAAGGAAGATCATAGAAGAAGTAAATGCACATAAAGTAAAATATCTTATTTTATTATTCTTAACTGACTAAAAACATAACTCACCTTAATATACTTAAAATGAGAGAAAGCATACAAAGTATGCTCTCAGACTATAGCAACAAAAAGAAAAATAGTTGTAAAATTCCCAAATATTTGAAATCAAACAATATACTTCTAAACAACTCATGTGTAAAAAGAAGTCTCAAAAGAAACTGAAAATATTTTGAACTAATTAAAATGAAAATAATCTTTTCAAAATTTGTGGTGTAGGCTAAGACAGTACTTACAGGGAAATTTATATTATTAAATGAATATATTAAAAAGAGAAAAGATCTAACATCAGTAAGCTTGATTTCTGTCTTAGGAAAGTAGAGGGAAAGAGACAAATAGACTAAAACAAGAATAAGAATAAAAGTTAGAGCAGAAATCAATTAAATTGAAATCAGGAAAATAGAGAAAATCAGCAAAACACAATCTGCTTATATGAAAATAACAACAAATTGATAAATCTCCAGCCAGACTAACCAAGAAAAAAAAAGAGATATAACTTACTAATATTAGAAATAAAAAAGAGTTCATTGTTATTGACCCCCTGGACATTGAAAGTACAAGGGAAAAACTATAGATCGCTATACTCACAAATTTGCTGACTTATATGAATTAGATCAATTTCTTAAAAAGATACAAACTACCAAAACTCACACAAGGAGAAGTAAGTAACAGTAACAAGAAATTGAATCAATATTTTAAAACCATCCAAAAAATAAAGTACAAGGCCTAGGTAGTTTTACTGGTGAATTCCACCAAATACTTAAGGAAATGCCAGTTCTCTACAATATCTTCCAGAAAATAGAAGAGAGGAAACAGTTTCCATCGCACTCTATGAAGTTATCATTACCTTTGTATTAAAATCAGTTGAAGACATTACCAGAAAAGAGAACTAAAAACTAATGTCACCCATGAACATAGACATACAAATTCTTAACAAACTATTAGTAAATTGAATCTATCAACATATGAAAATAGTGTATCACAACCAAGGGAGTTTACTCTGAGAATATAAGGCTGGTTCAACATTCGTAAATCACTGCATAAAAACATATGATCATATCAAAAATGTTTAAAAATTCAACAAAATTATTATAAAAATTATCAGAAAAAATATAGAACTATAAGGGAACTTCCTTACTCTAATAAAAGAAAGGGAATACACATTATAATTAGTGTCAAATTTAATGGTGCAAAATCAAATACTTCTCCCCTAAAACAGGAAACAATGCAAGAATGCAAGAATGTTCTTTCGCACTATTCTTTAACATTGTGCTGGAGTTATATCTCATAAGACAAGAAAAAGAATAAAGAGGCATACACTTTTCTTTGGAAAGAAAAAATAAGCTGTATTTACTCACAGATGATATGACTGGTTATCTAGAAAATTCCAAAAAATCTACAAAAGTAATTCCTGGAATGAATAAGTCTCAAGATATAAGATCAATATGAAGAATCAATTGATTTCCTATAAACCAGCAATGCACAAGAATTTCAAATATAAAATGCAGTTTAGCATTTACAAAAGCACCAAAAAATGAAGCACTTACGTATAACTCTAACGGGATAAATGTATTATCTTTACGCAGAAAATTAAAAATTATGAAGTTAACCACAGATGGAGAGATATTCTGGGTTCATGGATTAAAAGACAATCTCATTAAGATTTTATTTCTTCTCAATTTGTTCTACAGATTCAATCAAAATTTAAGCAAATTGTTTTGTATATGTCAACAAGTTAATTCTAAAATTTCTATGAAAGACAGAATACCTAGACCAGCCAATGCAATACTAAAGAAGAAGGAACTTGGAGGTTTTATATGCTGCTCAGTGTGGAACTTACTAAAAACTGCAGTAACGATGACAGTGTGTTATTAGTGAAAGAATAACACATTAATCAACGGAACAAAAGAGAGAACCCAAAATAGACCTACCTGGATATAATCAACTGATTTTTGACCAAGGCATAAAGGTGACTGGATACAGAAAGAAGAGTCTTTTCATCAAATAATGTTGGGACAATTAGACATCCACATAAAATAAGAGAATCTAGATACAATGTGCTACAGAAAAATGATCTCAAATGCCTTTCCCTATAAAATTTATAAGCAAATGGGTGGTATTCTATTGTATAAATTATGCTATATAACATGTTATATAGTACACGAGCAAAATATGCTTGCAGTATGGTAGCATACTGTGGTATGGTAGCCTACTGATTTTTATATACTATAAAAATTAGAAAATAATTCATAAATAAAATCTTTATGGCCCTGAGTTTAGATCTGAGCTTTTAGACACAGTGCTGAAAATATAACCAATGAAAACAAATTGGATAAGTTGAATTTATTAAACTTAAAAATCTGCTAAAAACTAAAAAGACAAGCCACAGATTGGTTGGAAAATGTTTGCAAGACATCAGTAAAGGACTTATATGCAAATAGGCAAATTTTTTAAACAAAAATGACAACTATTTAAAATAGCCAAAGGATTGCATGTGACAACTCACTATAGGAGGTATACAGATGCCAAGTAAATATGTTTCAGCTTGGGCTACTGTAACAAAATACCAGAATGGGTGGTTTAAATGACAGGAATTTATGTTCTCATAGCCCTGGGGGCTGCAAACTCAAAGTCCTAGGGCCAGCACGGTTGCATGCTTTCCTTGTGCTACGTGGGAAAAGGAATGTGACCTGGGCTTTTTCTCTGTTATATGGGCACTAAGGCCATCGTAAGGTCCCTACTCTCATATCCTCCTCTATGAATTATGCCTATAAAGACCCTGTGTCTGAGGTAGGAGATTAGGGCTGGAGCGAAGTAGACAATTAACTGGGTGGAATGTGTCACAAGTTATAAAAGCCCAGAGGACATGTGCAGAATGCAGGGTGCAGAAAGACTCCACAGCCCCTGAGCACTGTACGTGGAACCAATCAGAAAGTGATATTTTTAACCCCTATTTGAACCTGGCCCTGTTCATAGGACTAGTCAGAGAAGTGCTATTTTTAATCATTCATTTACATCTGGCAAGAAGCCAAGCGAGTCTTTTGATAGAGCAGTTTAAATCTGGCTCCAGGCCAAGTGAGTTTTTGATAGGACCACTGTCCCCATGCTTTATTTGCAGGAGGGAAAGCCATTCCAGGAATTTTGAATTCAAAAGACCCCTTTCCCTTGTCCGCAGGGCTGCTGTGAGGCTTTTCACCAGGCTGCATTCACCCTGCACAGCAGACCTCTTCTCTGCCTTCAGTAAACGCACGCTTCTGCTGCCTTTTCTGTGTGTCTTGTCCCACTCTTTGTTCAGGACACCAAGGACCCGGAAAGAAGTCCCACAAGGCCCTCCATCCGGTAATAACTCCAAACGGAGTCATGTGGAAGGTACAACTTCAACACAAATTTTAGAGGGACATATACCTTCAGTTCAGAGTAAAGCATATGAAAAGATGCTCCGTATAATTTATCATTGGGGCAATGCAGATTGGAACAAATACCACTTCACACCTATTAGAATGGCTGAAATCTCAGACACAGGCAATACTAAGTGCTAATGAGAAAGTGGAACAACAGGAAGTCTCAATCAATGCTTGGTACACAGCAGGGTACAGCCGCTGTGGAAGATAGATTGGTGGTTTCTTAGAAAGCTAAACACGATCTTGCTGTGAGATCCAGCGATCACACTCCTTGGTATTTACCCAAATGAGTGGGACCCTTACATCCACACCAAAACATGTACATGGCTTATTTATAATTGTGAAGACTGGCAGCAGCCCAGATGTTCCCCGGAAGATGAATAAGTAAACTGTCCGGTATCAATACAGTGGAATACTACCCAGCAGTAAAAAGGACAAGTTAGCAAGCCATGCCTCTCAATAGCATATTGCCAAGTGAAAGACAATAGTCTAAAAGGGTGAAACTATAAAGACAATGAAAGGCTCAGTGGTTGCCAGAGCCAGGAAATGGGGAGGGGGGCGAACAGGCAAAGCTCAGGGGATTCTGAGGGTGGGGAAACTATGCACTGGGCACAGGCCTGGCTTCCAGCACCAGGCAAGACTCTGGAGGTAAGTGAAAGGCTAAAAGAGTGGGTTTATTCACAGCAGAAGTCAAAGCTTTCCTGACTATACATGCTCACCGTAGAAAGCAAGTAGAAAAAGAAAACACCCATTCCCAAACCAATGCCATGGAATTTTTTAAAAAAGGAATCCTTAAGTCCTATACAATTTTATCTCCTTTTTTGACTCAGGACAGAGAGAATGACTGGGCCCCGCCCCGTGTGCCCCACAGTCTGTGGAGTGGCATGAAGGAGGACATTCAAGACATGCATGGCTCAAGTCCAATATCATCCTGAATGGCTGGAAGAGGCCTCCTGCCCATCTGTCTGGGTGTTGCCTGGGGAGAGGCCAGTTCCCAGGATGGGAGATGGCCATCAGCCAACCCTCTGCATTCCAGAAGCAGTTTTTTTCCAGAAGGAAAAGGCAGCAAATTTAGGGAGAGACTGCGGGAGGCTGAGGAGTGGGAAGGACCTCTAGCCCTGCAGGGGGGTTGCCTTTCTCTTCAGGAGAAAAAAGGATGCAAATCTCAAAGGCTGGAGTGAGGGCCAGGGCTTCAGGAGGCCGGGATGGGTAACTCCAGGGCAGAGTCCCTATGTACCATGATGATCATGGTGGCAGGGGGGCAGCTCACTTTGCCCCCTATGCCAGCTGGATGCCAAGCACTGTGCTAGATGCAGGGCAGGAAGGATGGTACATGTACACTGGACTTCATGGAATAAACAGAAATGACACTTGCAGTGTCATGCATTGGGTATACACTTCCTTGGTGACACAGTAATACTGTCATAAAATACCATTACATCCTTTAAATATGTCCCTATAAGGACACCCAAGGTTCAGAAAGTTCCAGAGCACACACAGGCCCTACAGTAGGCCCCTGTAGGTCCCTCCTCCAGACTCCAGGATGCTGAGCTGTCTCCACCATTCTTTGACTCCATGGTTCTCAGCTGGGGGTGAATCTGCCCCTCAAGCACATGTGGCAATATGGGGAGCATTTCTCACTGTCGCAATCTGAGGAGCGTTACTGGTACGCAGGAGGTACAGGTCAGGGATCCTGGCAAACATCTTATTGTGGACCGAACACACACCACTGCAAAGAATCCTCTGGCCTCACATGTCAGGGGTACCAAGCTGGGAACCACGTGACTGCTAGCTCTCCTGGGCAGCCACCCTCAGAAGCTGGAGGACTGATGAGAAGGATGTGAAAGGAAAGCAAACAACAAAAAAAAGGTTTTTCAAAAAAAAGGTTTTTCCTGGGCAGCAGCTCCCAGGAAGTGCTGTGCGGGGCCTGTTACCCGGCAACATCCACCAGAAAGACTTGAACAGCTGTTTCTGATGCTGCCCAGAGAGGGCCCCATCTGCTTCACAAGCACCCAGCAGTTTACCAAGATCAGCTGCTGGGCCAGGGAGGGGGGTCTGGGGCATGGAGGCCAAGTCTTCACAGGGCTTTTGGGATCAACAGATAGGGATTCATTGTTATTATGGGCTGGCAGATGACACGCTCCTAAAGGCTGTGCCTATGTCCTGACTCCCCTCTAGAACCCATAGAAGTGACCTTATTTGGGGAAAACATGTAATCAGGTAAGGATTCCAAGCTAAGATCTTCCTGGGTCACCGTAGTGGGCCCCAAATCTAAGTGTTACCATATACACAGGTTCCTTGGTTCCTTTGCTGGCTGCTGACCAAATCAAAGGGGAGCATTTATTTTGGTTTTGTTTTTTGTTTTGTTTTGTTTTGTTTTGTTTTGTTTTTTTGGTTTTGGTTTTTCTCCGGTACTGGGAATCAAACTCATGATGTTGTGCTTGCCAGGCAGGCACTGTGCCACTGAGCTAAATCCCCAGCCCCTAGGGCATTTATTTTTGTAAAAACGATTTGTTCAAAGCTAACTCCAAGGAGATGCTGGGGACTCATCACCCAATTCACCTTCTCCAAGGGTACGGGTGCAGTAGGGTCTTTTATAACAAGGAACAGCATGTGTGTGGGGGGGGGTGGATACAGCGAGACAGTAGACACATCCAGGCTTGTTTCATCCCTTCCTAAACCCAGCTTCTCTCCCTTCCTTCTCTGTGGCAATGAAAATGGTACCACCTTCTGCATATTCTGCCCATTCACCTGGGCAGAGGCGAGGTGGGGGTGATGGATTATGCCCTAGTCCTGAGGAAGTTTGGAGAAGCCACTTGTCTCTGAAGGAAAAAAAATCTAACTTTTAAAGTTCCATTTTGTCATTGCTGTTACACAGGGACGGAAAAATATGCAGAGATTCAGAAAGGAAGGTGGTCTGAAAATGGAAGGCCAGGCCAGGCACTGTGGTATTTGCCTATAGTCCCAGCTACTCAAGAGGCTGAAGCAGAAGGGTCACTTGAGCCCAGGAGTTCAAGACCAGCCCGAGTAGCTTAGCAAGGCGCTGTCTGTTTTAGTCACTGATCTCTTGGCTGGGACAAAATACCAGACATCTGTAACTTAAACAAGAAGTTTATTGACAAGCTGGACTTAGGAAGAGACAGAATGGCAGAGGAGCATTGGGCAGGAAAAGCTACTCATGTAGTGGTGATCAGGAAGCAGAGAATCAAGGGAGGAGCTGAGGAAGGAGATAAACCCTACCAACTCACACCCCCACTGACCTGCCTCTTCTGACCAGGCCCCGCGTCCTAACAGCCAGTCAGCTATAAAGTTTCCCTAATGCAGTCACCTTCCAAAAGTCCCATCTCTGAGCACGTGAGGCTTTAAGACAACATCTACATATAAACCATGTGGTGGATTAACTAATGGTCAACTTATAAAACCCAGCTGAACTGAATCAGCGTGATTCTGGGTGTGGAAGACCCACCTGAGGATTGTTGCCAAGAGCATAAAAAGAGAACTGGAGGGGAAGATGGTGAGCTCTTGGTTCTCCTGGAGAAGCTTGTTGTGCTGGGTTTCCTGATACAAACTCAGCAGTTCTCATCATCAGAGGAGCTCAGGTCCTCACTGTCACTAAGGATGGCTGCAGATGTGTTTGGGAGAGCTCTGGTCCTTACTTTGATCATTGCTTCCTGGCTCTAGTGCAGATCCCCCAGCCTGCTGGCACAGATCCTTTATCCTGCTGGCACAGACTTTCTAGCTCCCACCATGGACCTTTGGTCCTTCCCAGTGCAGATCCTTGATACAGCCTTTTGTGAGACATTGTTGTGAGTTCTAGACCTCCAGTTGGACTCACAGAGGATATTGCCATGGGCTCTAGGTCTTCAGCTGGACTCATGCAGGACATTGCTGTGGGATCCAGGCCCTCCACTGGATTCTTTGGGTCTCTGTGTGGACAGATCTCCCAGACTCTTTTGCATTTAACTCTTTGAGTGAATATTATAAAATAATCCTATAAATTATGTGTCCTGTATTAAATCCTTTCCCCTGTAAAACCGGACTACAACAAACTATAACACCATCTCTTAAAAAATACAATGAGAATAAAATGGGCCCAAGAGACAGATTCTAGGTTCTTGTGTTTGACAAGCAGAAAACTGCAAGTGTGCATCCGGTAGCTACATTTATCCAAGGCAACAGGAAGATGTGCTCAGGGCAGGTCTATGCCGATAGAAACAAAAGGTGACAAGAAGAGAAAAGTGGTCAGGGTAATAGGAAAGTAAGAAGCAGCACAGATAAATCAGGCTTTTGGATCATAAAAGATGTGCATTCCACCCCTGGTGCCTCTCGCTGGGTCTCTGGATAAGGAATGATTGGCAAGATGCTGAGTCATCTCAGGGGCACCACACTACTCATGCCCTTCCCAGAATTCACTCTGACTAGATCACATACACCATATGTGTATGGTGATCACAGTCCACACATATGAACCATTAATGAGGTTGAAGTAAGGAAGAGGTTACTGAAGTCTCACAGTTACTGTGAGACCTAACATGCGTGTGCTCTGGCCTGGAGCTTCAGAGATTTCCTGGGTCTCTGTTATTTTTATTTCTGCTTCTCTTAGAACAATGGAAGGAGGATGGGCCTGAGGTGTTCCCCCAATTCAGGTGGATGGACAGGGAGTAGTCTCCCTGCCCCAGTTGTGCTACCTGCACTAAAGGTACAGACCCAAGCGAGCCAGTCTTCCTGCTGAGGAACACCAAGGGCTGCTGGTGAGCATAAGGAAGGCAGTATCTCCCTCTGAGCTCCCGGAAGGAACCAACCCTTGATTTTTGTCTAGCAGCCTCCAGGACTATGAGAGAATACATTTCTTTTGTTTCTAGCTACCTAATTTGTGTCTTAGAGCCCCAGGAAATGAATAGGACTGTCTGCCTTTTGCTTTCAGGTCCTCCAGAGGGAACGGTTCGGGGGCACCATAAATTTGGAAACACTGTAACAAGAATGTTTGATCTGGGATCACGGGTCCTCAATCAGTGTGTTCTCCGGCACTTGTCTGGGGTACACCCGCAAGGGCTGAAGGAAGTTAGGGGTCTCCAGGTACACTGAGAAGAACGATCAATGTTCAGGATCAGCTGGCCCTGGAATTCATAAAAATTCCTTCCTGTACAGTTGAAAAGGATCGTTTGCACTATGACAAAACAAAAACAAAACAAAGAAACCTTTAAAAATCTGTTTTCTGAAGCGCCTGTCCTGAGAATTTAGACAACGATAAATGATAATCTGATAAAGACATGTCTATATCTTCCTATGTGTATGTGCAGCAATTTCTGGCATTTGTGGTGTGGAGGGATTTTTTTTTAAATTTTGTTTTTGTTTTGGGTTTTGAAAAGCACCTTGACACAGGCAGGCAGTATATACAGTCACCTGGCATCCCCACTCCACAGATGAGGAGACAAAGGCCAAAGTAGTCTGTGCAGAATGGCTTTCATGGCCAGACGCCCAGGCAGGGGTGGAGGGTGGTCATTCCATGCTCCAAAGGATAGTTCCCTGGGATTCTCCCAGCTCTGCCCTTGAACCAGGCACCTTGCTCCCTGTGTAGGTGGTGGCCAGGTTTCTGTGCTTCCTCTTACACCCATGACCCCAGGCCAGCTTCATAGGCAAACAATGCTTAAAGTCATCCAGGTCTTACGATTAGAAGACTTCAGCTTTGGTATAAGGCTCTGCTGGCACCATCTTAAAAGTTTTAATAATTAATTTTGAACTTGTGCTTTGTAACTGAAATCCAGTAGGACAGCGGAGCATGCATGTGATAGAGGAGATTCCAGCAATGGATGTATTTACCATTGTGATGGCTTATATCTAGATGGCATCACAAAACCTCATGCACTCATAGGTGGGGCTTTTTGGAGCTGGCTGGATCTAGGGCATTTGATACTGGGAATAAGGGCATGTGGTACTAAATTAGTCCACTGATTGGAATTAGCATAATTCTGGGTGTAACTGAATATATTTACTGAAGACAGAAGCCTCCCCCCAGATTTGGGTGATACTACACACAAGAGTTGTACTTTGGATGGGATAAAAGGGAAAAACAGGCATGCTACTTGCTGCTTGTTGCCTCCGGCCTGCTCTGCCATAAACTGTTTCTCCTCTGTGATGCCCCTCCGCTATACCTCCAGCCTTGGAACAGCTGATTATGGACTGAAACCTCTCTAGATTGTGAGGTGAAATAAACCTCTCCTCCTTTAACTTTGGGCATCAGGTAGTTTGTCTCTGTAACAAGAAAAGTAACTAAGACAGCGATTCCTTGTACTCTTCTTGTGTGGTGTTTGCAGTGCATTATGATGTGGAGCTCTGGTGGACAGACCCACAACACGTTCAAGCTAAGCAAGCCTTGAAGAGGAAAAGGGACTGTTATGTCTGCACGTGGGTGCAGAAAAGACATAAACTCTTTCTGCTTCCACGTAAGGCAGAGCGTGCTTCTAGTACAGAAAGAAAGAACAGAACAAAACAAGGAATCTGTCCTAATCAGCTCAGGCTGCTGGGATGGTTTTAACAAGGCATTGTTCTCTCCCATCATAGAGGCTGGAAGTCCAAGAGCCAGGCATCACAGTGTCAAGCTCCTCCTGAGATTCTCTTCTTGGCTTAGAGATGACATCCCCTCCTGTGTCCTTACATGGTCCTCTGTGTGTATCTTTGTCCTGATCTCTTTTTGTAAGGATGTGGGATTACAGCCCACAATGAAGACCTTCTTTTAACTTATTACCTCTTTAAAGACCGGATCTCCAAATACAGGTGGCTTCCATATCTGGAGTTTCCATGAATTGAACTAACTGCAAATCAAAAGTAGTCAGAAAAAAAATGACTGTATGGATTTTTTCTTGTCCCTATTCCCTAAACAATACAGGTTAATAACCATTTCAATAACCATTCTCATAATAACTATTTATATTGTGTTAAGTGTTACGGGTCATCCAGTGATTATTTAAAGTAAATGAGATGATGTGTGTAGGTTATATGCAAATATTACACCATTTTACATAAGGGATCGGTGCATCCTTGGATTTGGGATGATGGAACAAACAAGTTCTAACAACGGAGGTTAGAACTTCAACGTATGGACTCGGGGGACAGTTTAGTTCCTGACAGTACCTTCTCGAATCTTTTCTTTTGTGACACAGTTTATGCTGAAAATGATGACATGGAAGGAAGTGAAAAGTTCAGAACACTCGAGTCAATTTCATCTTGTAAAGACAAAGTGCAGGTGCAGGTGTGAGCTGCAAAATACAAGGCGAGCAATCTCTGCACATCCACCCACACATTCAGTACTTTTATTTGTGCATTTAAAACCAACATTGCAAATATAAGGGCAAATGGTAAAATTCATGCTAATAATTTAAATAAAAATTTCCTTTACTTAGAGTAATATTACATTACAAATGTAAGAATACCACCACAAGTCAAGAGAGAAACTGAGGGAAAAGGGGAAAGGATTATGTTCCCACTTTTTGAACAAGGGGCTCTGCATTTTCATTTTGAACTGTGCAAAATGATATGGCGAGTCATGTAGCTGTCTTGCTGGGGTGCTAAGTGTACCTTCTCCTACCACTATTCCCAGACCCACTCTGACTGGATCTTCTTCAGACCAATTGTTGTAGCAGAGATGGGGAGTTTGTGTGCTGATTGGCTTAGGCCTGGGTCACGTGCCATATACTGACCAATGACAGTGTTGATTCTCATCAGCGTCCACCCTGAGCAGGTAGCAGGGCCAGCCATTCCCAATCCCAGTTTGCACAATAGATGTGGGAGCAGGGTGTCCCCAAGAAAACCTGGGTGCTCTTAGGAAGAAAGAAGACTGGACTGGATTCTGGGTGGACATCCAGTGAATATATCCACTCTGTGTGCTCTTCTTTAGCCTGAGAATTGGCTTGAGAATCCACTGGTATTGAAAATAATTGTGCATCTATCCCTTTGTTTTACATTTGCATCCCAAAGACTCTGGAGTCAGTGAGGCCAGCAATGGGATTATCTAGATGGCAATGTCTACAGTCTGGTGAGGTGCCTGGGAAACAGGAAATATTTCATAATCAGTAACAGAGGACACCCCGGGTTGCACTACAGATTCAAACCCAGGTCTCCTGACAACCAGTCTAGCTGCTTCCTCTTAAGGCTTTCTCTGTTCAAAGCTCAGAGTTCAAGACTGAATGTTAAGGTGCCTTTCTTTAGAAAGAAGAGCTGTAAGGGACCCTCACTCTGGGTGGGCCTGTATTTGACTCGGTGTAACAAGCTGGGTGGCACAGTGCAGCATCCAAGTACAGGGCTTTGTTCCTCCCTGCTTTTCCTTCCAGATGATTCCACCAGCCAGTCTTATTCTCCTTCAAATAAGCATGTCAGTGCTCCTTGGTGGCATCAGTTCACCAGTTGCGTGGTAATGGGGAGCAAGGTGGCATGTACACAAAGGTTCGATTATAACTTCCCCTGCAGATGCTTTGGGGCCCATTAAAGCTGACTCTGTAGCGGACCGTTACCCCAGAGCTGCTGTTGAATAACAGGCCAATGTGTTGGATAAGCATGGAATAATTAAGCACTAGAATAATGCTGCTTCAGAAATTAGTCAATAATGATCAAAAATTACTCATTTGCCAGCTAATGGGCCAGCACAAAGCAGGAGGGGGCGCTGACTTCTAGAAAACTGCTCATTAACCAGAGGGAGAGGTGGGGGCAGGAGGCCCCCTTGATCCCTGGCCAGAATTATCTTGCAGATTCAGGAGGTGAGGAAGCCCTCCTGCACTGCACTACCTTTGTCCCTGTATCTTCCAGTCACTGTGAGGGGTCTTCAGTGAGCAGCTCCTGCTGGCTGGGCTAGGAACATCATGCCTCATGCAGCAGCTGCTTTGTGGAGCTCCTGATGAGTTGTGAACCCAAACTCAGCAAAGGAAGGCCTGAGACTGACTGCTCCCCCAGGTCCAGCCCAGAGACATGTGCTCAGCAGCTGCTGGGGATGGGCCAGCAGATGGCTTCAGGCTTTTCTGTAGCCAGAGCAACAACCTAGCATGATCTTGCTTTGTTTAAATAAAATCTGAAGCATGAATTAAACTATCTCAAATACTTAAACCTCTGGGAGCATGCGGCTGTCACAGAAGATCCATCTGTGAATTCATGTGGGGTAGGTGCAAATGTGGGTTCTGGAGCAGAGAGGACTGGGCTAGAATCCTGCTTGCCAGTTCATCCTGCCCCACAGAGGCAAAGGATCAGGGATCAGAGGGAATCCAAGTCTCAGGGACTGGAGGATGGTGACACTACCCAGCAATAAAGAGGCTGAGACTCAGGCAGGTCACAGGATGACATTGTACTGCCTTGTGAGCTCTTCACATCCATGAGGCTGATTTAAGAGTGTTGCTGGTAACATATAAGATTCATTTCCTCCCACTGAATCCAGCAGAAAAGGTGCTGTCAAAACATCTGCAAATTTCCAGCATCTCCCAGAAAAAGGTGGGGGCATAATTTCCACCCCCTTTTAATAATGGCCAATCTTAGTGACTTGCTTCTAATGAAGAGAATGTGGCATGTGCACTGCTGTGTGACTTCTAGGCTAGATCACAAGAAGCCCTAGGGCTCCTGCTGGCTAGTGCTCTGGCTCCTCATGGAACCCAACCACCATGTCATGGGGAAGCCCAGACTACACAGAGGATATAGGTTGAAGTCCTAAGCCTCAGCTGAGGTCCCAGCCAACAGCCAACACCAATGGTCATATGAATGGAGGAATCTTTTGATGTGATTCTAGTGTGACCACATAAGGGGCCCCCCAGGTGAACCCAGTCACTTCCACCAAAAATGAAGTAGAAAAATAAATGGTGCTCCTTTAAGCTACTCTGCTGGGGGTTGAGGGGGTGATGAGGTTTGCTACTAGAACAAGAACAAAGTTCTCACATGAGAGGCAAGATCCTGGGAGGTGTGTGTGCGGGGGGCATCATCACTCCCATCTCTTATAGAATAACCACTGATGCTGGGTCCACTGGCACAGGGCTGCCCCCACCCTTTGCATTTACTAATAACAGCTTTTCCTGTGCACTGTACTGCATCAACGTGCAAAGTAGTTCTGCAAAGGTATCACACTGCCCAGTGGTAGTGGCTCCCTGCCAAATGAACCCCTCCTAGTTCTTCTCAGCCCTTCCTCCTTGCACTCACCCTGGAAAGCCTGGCCAAGCTCTTTTCTGGGCATTAGTGTGTAATGATCCAGGAAAGTTCATAGCCTGTTATTACTGCCTTGTTCCTGCTTCTGGAGGAACTGTGCGCTGCAGAGGGAGGCCACTAAGCTGTTGCACTGGAATGCATTTGGGAGCGCAGGGCGAGTTCTCCTCTTTACTGGATGGCTACAGGGTTTTGTCCGTGTATTGCTCAGTGTCTCAGCTGGGGAGACTCTGTGCTTGGTTACTCCTCTACCCCACCCTCCAGGTGCTGCTCTATACCTCTGCTTTCCTGCCCCTCTTGGTTCTTTCATTAGGAGAGCCCGTGGAGTGTCATTTTCAGTGCTGGCTCCCTGCATGTAAAGTGGAAGGCTAATCCATTCTGGGATCAGCCTTGGTGGAAGAACATCACGGATGGCCATTGCCTGTCAAGCACTAAATGACCAGGCCATGTAAGGTGTAAAGATCCACAGACCCTTCTGCCTGCTGAGTTTGCCTAAAAATCTTTCCTTTCAGAAGTAGACACCGGGAAGACTGAGGGTTCAGCTGTGCCTCTTTTTATGAATACAGAGCTTCTTTACCCAGATAGAGGCCCCTGATGATCCCTGGGCTCACCCAGTCTCCCAGGAGGAGCTGGTTCCATGTTGCCCATTCCTAATCAGCTGGCCACCTGGGAGAAGAAAGTGTCTGGACACACTTGAGAGGAGAGGTGCTCCCTGAAGCATCTGTCCCCATCTTTTTTGGTGCCTCCCAGATCCCAGGCCCTGTGGCTGGTGCCCTTTTATCTGGTCTATGGACCCACTGAGTATGTGCATTTGTTCCCTGTCACAAAGTGTGTGGCAAAAAACAACAGAAATTTAATTTCCCACAGTTCTAGGGACTAGAAATCCAAAGTTAGCAGGGCTGCACTCCTGAGTATCTGAAGCTGAATTCTTCCTGGCGTCCTCCAGTTTGTGGTGTAGCTGGTGGTCTTTGTTGGTTTTTGATGGTCCTTGGTTTGCAGACCCATCCCCCCAATCCTAGACTCTGACTTTACATGGCCTCTTCCTCCAAGTCCTTGTGTCTCCCCCTTGCCTCAAAAGAACACTGGCTTTAGGACTCACTTTAAATCCAGCATGATCTCACCTCAAGATACTTAATTACATCTGTAAAGATCCTATCCCCAAATGCAATCATAATCACAGGTATTGGGATTATGACTTGGATATATACTTTAGGGTCACCTTTTAACCCAGCACAGAATACTTTGTGCTATCACACTATCCCTCTCTTCATTTCTACTTTTTAATAGAGAATGAGGTATTAACTTATTTCAAACTAGAGTGTGAATTCTTGATCACTGCTCAACAAAAGAGGTATTAACATTCTGACTGTATTATCAGAGAAATCTAATCCAATTCAAGCACCTGTTTTAATCTTCCTACACTGGCTTCTGGGCACATAGATCTCATGATGTTTGGATCTGAGCCAGGTGGCTGGCTTGGAACTATTTCTCTGGAGCTTCCAATGCTCTAGAAATAAGAGACTGCATAAGTGCTCTGAAGAGAACCTTGACTTGTATTTTCTAAGCATCTTTCTGGGTAAGGCCTTAGGGATTCAAAAAGGACTTGGGCAAGGGCCCAGTCCTTAAATCCTTGAAGGGGCATCAAGGCTACACCATATTTGGAAGCTCTAACAAGGCACCTTAGTTAGGATGCTGCACTGTGACATTTGGTGAGCCACTTGCGGAGTTTTGCTTTCTGCCCTTGAACGTTGTGGGTTTAGAGGTTGTAGTCCATAATCAGCTGCTTCCATTGCTGTGAGTTGAGGTGAGGCAGAACAACATGATGGAAGGGTATGGTCGAATGAAGCTGCTTGTCTGATGGCATGGACATGGGACACAACCATGGCTCCAGTGAATTAGAAGAGATGGCCCTTTGAGCTGCATAGCCCACTGCACCTATGGGCAAAGAAAGGGGCGCTTTCCTAGCTGGAATGATTGATCTTGGTTACCAAAGGGAAATCTCGTTGCTGCTTATATAGGGATAGCCAGGGAACTATTTCTAGAATCCAAAGGAATCTCTAGGGTGCCTCTGACTCTCCTACAATTATATTACAAGTGTATGGAGAACTACCCCCAACACAGGCCACTGAGGATGCAGAACCTCCATGACTGGGTTTTGGGTCAGGACTCTGAATGAAACCCTTCGACTAGCCAAAGCTGAAAGAGACAAGACAGGGGGCAGTGGCTCATGTTCACAAGCAGGCACAGCAGGTGCAGAAGCTAAGACTGTGGGGACAGGTGTATGTCCTGGCCTTTCTTGTTACTATGCTATGAATGCATACATGAGTGTTTGTTTTTATATATATTAGCTGTCTTTCTCCTGCTGATTCTCTAAACAAATTTTCTTGGAGATTAGTTGTACAAGTTAGTCCTTAGGAAGCAGAACCACCAAATGACACTGTGAGGTAGGCAGAACTATGGACTCCTGTGTTAGTTACCATTCTGGTACTGGGACAAAATACCTGACAGACAAAACTTAAAGAGTGAAGTGTTTATTGTGGCTCACGGTTTAGAGATTGTAGTCCATAATCAGCTGCTTCCATTGCTGTGATCTGAGGTGAGGCAGAGCAACATGGTGGAAGGGTATGGTGGAATGAGGCTGCTTACCTGACGGCAGGCAGGAGCAAGTGGGGAGATGAGAGAGAAAGAGTAGAGATACAACTTTCAAAGGCACATCCCTAATGTCTTACTTTCTCCATCTGGGCCCTACCTCCTAAGAGCCATTCAGCTAGGAAGTCATCAATGGATTAATGGCCTCAGTACCTCTGTGGTCTGGAGACTGCAGATCCTTCTCATAACAGAAATGGTCTAGTTCCAACAGAAGTTCCCCAACTTCCACTGTGACTCCTCAGAGACATTCACTGCTGCATCCAGCACAGCTCTTGAGACTCCAGAGGGAGGATGGTGGAGGATGAAGAAATGAAGACAAGAGTCAGAATGCAGAAAGCTAAGGTCAGGTGGAGCCTCATCTCCTGCTGGGAGAAAGGAACCACCCAATATCTGCACTGCATTTACTTAAACAATCAGCATAAGAGGCTGTTCACAGAGAATTCAAGGGGAGGGCAAGATCTGGCTCCCAAAAATTCACACCAGCCTGCAGGGTTGCTTGAGCACTACAGGGCTGCTACCTCCAGCATCCACATTATCATCTGTCCAACCTGGCCCTTTGGTTGGAGAGGCTGCTTTTCACTCTTGTTCCTCCACCTCACCCTAGCATCATAAACAAGGCAGCATAAGATAACTTTGAGCCTTGGTGACAACCTCTCACCATTCTTCTATAGGAAATTTTCTTGGCTAAAATACGTGTATGATTTCTGTTGACTAGACTCTAATAGCACACTAAGTATCATAAGGGGGTCACAAATTGCATGTTCTGGGAGAACTGGGAAAAACCTTCATTGTAACAAGGTCCTCAAAGAATGGGGCTGGCTCATACATGGAAGTATGAAGGGCTGTTTGCAACAGGAAGGTCACCACGGCATCCTTGACTCTTCACACCCAGGTCAGACCAACACTGCGCTCCACACCCAGGTGGCATTGGAACTTCTTGGTTGAACCCATTGTAGATAAAGCTTCATCCTTAAGCTGTAGGAACAATCAGGAAACTGATGGATTGAGGGAGAGTAGCCCCTGAATTGGGTCCCTAGGGCCCTGATTTCAGATTTCCACTCTGCCCTCCCCTAGACACCTTTGTGAATAGAGGAATCTTGGGGACATCATCAGATACTGACAGGAGAGGTGGGACCAAGGACCTGCTATGGCCGGCTGAGAATAGAGGTCTAGCAAATACTCCCTCTGTGCCTATGTCCTGCATGAAGGCAATCTCCAGGAAGAACCAGTAGTGTGGACACATTCAGTCTTGGCTCCTGCCTCCTGCCTATAGCCTCTCTAACACTGTCACGGAATTTGCACTGTGGGAACCTGTGTCTTTCCTTTCCCTGGCCGCAGCTGTGTCTGGCTCTCCCAAGTCGCCCCTGCCTTCCTCCTGGTCTCCTGATCTGTGTCTCCTGGGCTTTGCGATGCATTCCAAAGGCCGAGACTACTTGTCTGGCTGACAGGGAGAGCATGAGGGTGTTTTCTGCCCTTCTCTGGTCCCTGGAAACCTGAGCTTATGTAACATGTTCTTATTGGATTGGAAAAAAAGAAAAGCTCACATCAATCACCAGGTCTGAGTGGTGAAGCGGGCCAAATGGGGAAAGGGCACATTTGTTGTGTTTTCTTCTGCGCTGTGTGGCCTGTCTCTCCACCTGGGTTATCCAGTTCTCCTGCCATGATGGATGCACACAGCTTTATCCCTGGCTGCCCTTGAGCAATGGGCTTGTTTGTAACAGATTCACATCACAGCCTCTCTGTGCAGGGGCGGGTGTGAGTCCTTTCTCTTTGTTGCAGCCCCAGGACTGGGGATGATCACAGACTGCAGGGACTTAACACAGGTGTTTATTTATTCGGTTGCAGTTTTGGATGCTGGGAATGAAGTGGGAGTCGGGCTGGTTCCCTGTGAGGCTCTGAGGGAAAATCCCTCCTTGTCTTGTCCAGCTTCTGGGGGCTGCAGCAGATCCTGATGTCCCTGGGCTCATGGTCACATCCACCATCTCCGTCTTCATTTCACACCATCTCTCCTATGTCTTCTGCCCCTCTTCTCTCATAAGAAATCTTGTCACTGGGTTCAAGGCCATCTTCTTCCAGAATAATCTCACCTTTAATTGACTTACATCTGCAAGTCACTTGGGCAGGCTCTGTGTGGACATGTTCTCCAGAGAGACACCCTTTGATCCACCACATAGCCCTGTGAGGCAGGTTGTAACCCCCACAACGAACGGGTCACAAAACAAGCCAGACAAGTTTAGAGAGTGAGAGTGACTTGCTAGTGGGTGGCCACGCTGGCATTTGAGGCTGTGCATACGGGGGCCAACGCTTGATCCTCACTCACTCCTGCAGCTCCTCTGGCTCTGTTCCAGGCGCATCTTCCTTGTGTTGTTCCAGGCACACCCTCTTTGTGTGGCTCCCCCAGTGTCACTGCCGGGTGCTGGAGGAGCCTGGCTGTGGCGACAGGGCTCATCACTCAGTCTTTCTGATACTGGCCGGCTGCAGTATCCTCTTCTCTCCTCCCTCCTGTAGTCCCTGTGGGTCTCCTGGGCAGCAGAACTTTGGATACCTTTGGATACCATACAATCGATACATTGATACATTGCCCCTCTGTGTCTGCAGGGGGTGCTTTCTGACACCAAAATCCACCCATGCCCCAGTCCCTTCTATAAAATGGCACAGTATTTACACATACCCTCCATCCACCCTCCTTTACTCTAAATCATCTTTAGATGACTTATAATGCCTAATTTAGTGGAAATGCTAAGTAAATAATTGTCATCCTGTACTGATTAGGAAATAATGAAAGGGAGAATGTTTGCATGTGCTCAGTACCAGGTGTAACTGTTACAAGTCGAACTCATTTTTAATCTGTTCTTGGTTGAAGCCAAGGATGCAGAACCCACAGATAAGGGGGCTGACTGTACTCTTGTCTGCTAAGCACATCCGCTTTCACCTCCCAAGTCTCCACCTTTTCCACCTTTTCCAGGTGACACTAAGCACCCGCCCTTCCTGCACTCACCTTACAGTGTATTTCCTGGTCTGCTGCAGTATTACCTGTGGGGTCTGCATATTCAGACTATGCCTGGTACATAGGTACCACAGTAGGTGCTCAATAAATACTTGTTTCATGAATGAAGTTGCCAAAGACTCCTGGTGAGATCCAGGTCTTACTAGGTGGCTCACAAGAAGCTATTCTGAATTAGGGCCACCTTGGGGTTTTAACATTTTGTTGTTTAAAGCTAGATCTGAAAGTAATTATGTTACAGCATTCTAAAACGTTCTCATGTAAATTATAACTATGAGAACCCCTAAGAACATAAGTGCAGATGAATGGATGAAGGTGTGCTTTGCGGCAGTTGCTCACCAACTGGTGTTGCCCCCCAGCTATGTGGGCAGTACCTGCACCAGAACAGAGGATACTGTCCATGTGTCCAGTGCCCTTCCTAAGTGAAACTGTGATGCTGGCTTTGGCAGGAGAAACATGGCAGACTTGCTTGTTTCTGAGACTGTTGGAGGGCTGTGAACTTGACCTCTTTTATAGGAAGACACTTGAAGCTGCCATCTGGGAGGGCAATAGATGGCGGCATGGGTGGTCCCATTCCTCCCAGGAGAGGGGAGCCATTGGCCTGATCCCTGTGCCTCTAGTCCAACTAAAAACCCATGCCTCTTGCTGCTTCTTCCATCTCTCTCCAAAATAAGCTTGCCATTAAATAATTATATAGTATATCCCACATATGGGATAAGATATAACGAAAGTGTATGTGTCACTTATCTAAAACTCATATCTGTGCATTTTGCATTTTTTAAAGTTTTATCTACAGTTTATCCTTTTTTGAAGAGCAGTTTTAGGTTCACAGCAAAATTGAGTGGAAAGAGAGTTCCAATACCCACACCTGGATAGCTTCCCACATTATCAAAATCCCCACCAGAGTGGTACCTTTGGTAAAACTGATGAACCTACATTGATAGCTTGCTATCATCCAAAGTCCACAGTTGGCGATAGGGTCACCCTTGGGAGTGTATATTTTATGGGCTTTGACAAATGTCAAATGATGTGTACCCAGCATTACAGTATCATACAAATAAATTTCACAACTTCCATACCCTGTCTGTCTCTCACTTTCCCCAGTCCCTGGAGTCCACTGATCTCTTTTACTGTCTTCACAGTTGTGCCTTTACCAGAATGTCATAAAATTGGAATTATACAGTATAGAGCTTTTTCATATTGGCTTTTTTCACTTAGTAACATGCATTTAAAGTTCCTCCATGTTGCTTTGTGGGTTAATAGCTTTCTTTTTATCCCTAAATAGTATTTCTTGTCTGGGTGAGCAGAGCTTATCAGTTCACCCACTGAAGAATATCCTGGTTGTTTCTACCAAAGAAATGTGGAAGTTGTCAGAATTAAGATGGAGTCAATTGTGTCAACCTTAACAGCAACAACAAAAAAAATCAGGAGGTGATACACAATTACCTGGCAGTAACTATTATGCAAGACTTTACAAAAAAGCCACTACAGCTTTACACAAAAAGCACTTCCACAAGGATGTCAGCCCAGCAACTGCCTGTTTTACCTCAGGCTGATGTCACTATACTTATAAATTATTGTAGCCAACATTACTGTTTCTAATATCTGATGTAGTCTTCTCATTTTTGTCTTTAGAGACTTTCCCTTGCCTCCACATGTTTGAAACACCCATGGTTCACTGTGGCAAAAATGCTTCCATTGCAGTGCTCTGCTATTCCCCAATAAATGTCAGCATTTTTTGCAGAGCTTCTCTCTGGTTTATTTTTAATTGACACTTTCAAGCTTGGACAATTATTAATAAAGTTGCTATAAACACCTGTGTGTGGGTTTCTGTGTGGATGTAAGTTTTCAACTCATTTGGATAAATACCAAGGTGCATGACTGCTGGTTCATAGGGTAAAGCATGTTTAGTTTCATATGAAAACACCAAACTGTCTCTTGATGTGGATGTACCATTCTGGGTCCCACCAGCAATGATGAGCATTCCTATTGCTCCATATTCTTGAGAGCATTTACGGTCATCAGGCTTTCAGATTCTGACCATCCTAGTAGGTGTGTAATGGTTTCCCATTGTTGCTTTTTATTTGCAGTTCCCTGATGACAAGTGACATGTAGCATCCTGCTTTTTTATTTGCTAAATCTGGCAACCCTATGCCACAGAAAAAGCCACCATTTGTTCCTTAGAAAGGCTCTATGTCCACATTTATCTGTCTCACTAGGCTGGACTTCCTGAGCAGGGACCAGCATCTCCTTCATCTCTGAATCCTGCCAAAAGCACATTATCTGCCTGAGCAGGCACCCAGTCCATGCATGCCTGTGTGGTAGGCAACTGAATTCCTTGACAGTCACCCTATTCTACAGCGTCTCCTGTGTGGTGCAACTCTTTGTTTTTATATCATGTTTTTGTTCCCAAGATTGCACACTCAGTATGATCCTGGAGTTATGGTTAATATCCCTTTGCAAGCCAGACTTTTCCACCCACACATGTCTATACTCCAGCAAGCACACCTGATGACATTATCAGGTGGCTTCCTTCCTGCCATGGAGCTCAGCATCAGTGTCCATGAAAATGGCTTCATGTCTTAGCAATATTAAGGAGTCAAAAGAGCATTGTTTCCCTGAAACTCTTAGTTTGTGAATAAAACTTCAAATCAGAATCCTCAAGGATATCATCCATGGCACCAGCCCCTGATGCCTGAATACCACCTGAGTCTCCCTTCCTGACTCCCCCTGCTTGTCAATGCTGAAGGTACAGCTGGGCTGCCACAGACTGAGTGCTCAGAGAGCACCTGGAGTCGGGGCTTGCAGCACCACAGCAATGTAAGTGATGCCAGAAAATGGGCTATCAATGCTGGTGACAACTGTCCCACCCTGCGGATCACCCTACTTTCAAGTTCCCATTCATAGCTACGTTCTAGAGGCCATGCTCACTGTGCTGTCAGCTGTGACAGGAGGGGAATGCAGACGGTCCTCATTTATAGTGGGGTTGCTTCCCCATCAACTCATGGGAAGTTGAAAACATCCTGTCAAAAATGAATTGAAAGATGTCCAATTTGCTCAACCTCTTAGCGTAGTCATACAGCACTCTAGAGTAGTGATGACAAACCTTTTAAAGCTTTTAATGATACAAACAGACCACTGCAGTACCCGTGCCATAGGTTCGCCATGAGGGCTGTATAGTGTCAGTTGTTTTTCCTTGAGATGGCAGGAGCAATATGATCACATATTATCACAGATACATATTGATATCCCAGGGAAGATCAAAATTTGAAATATGTTTTCTACCGAATGAGTACCCCTTTCGCACCATCGGAAAGTTGAAAAATCCCAAGTACACCCGTGTAGGGCAAGGATGTCCTTGTACAAGAAGACTCATAGGATGCTGCTTGCTGGCATTAGCCTTAGTTAACAACAACTGACTTTCCTCCAGTTTTGCAATGGCAAGCAGAAACATGGAAATGACACCCAGGATTAGGAGGCAGATTTATTTACGCCGATGGGCACTGATTGGGATCACTCCCCAAAATATCAGGCTCTGATCTCTGGTGATCTAGGGCTCATATGAGATAAGCAAGCAGGAAGTACAGAGGCAGAGTGGCTTGTCAACTGGGGATTGGTTTATACAATGTGCATCGTAGTGATCAGCTATGCGTCACAGTGACCAGCCATTTCTAAGGGACAGGAGCAACCAGATCTGGAGCAGGAACTATTACCTGGGCAACTAAGAAACTGAAGTATACCGGCTGGGGGTGTAGCGGGCGGGGGGGAGTTTTCTGCTATAGTTTAAGTGACAGATGGCAGGTATCATTCTTCAAGGCAAAACTATAAAGGGGAACAGCCAGCCCCAATGGGCCATCCACAGAAGGGAAAATGCAAACAAAGCATACATGGGCAAAGAGCTGCTCAGCTCCACTACTATCAAAGAAATGCAAATAAAAATAGGGAGCTTCTCTTCCAGTGTCAGATTTGCAGAAGTCAGAACATCAGCTAGAGCTAAGTCTTGACAAGGTAGTGGGAAACGGGAGCTTCTTGGGGCTGCCATGGGAGAGGAAGAGACTTTGCTGCCCTGGGAAGGACTTGGGCAGGGATGTGCAGTCAGGCTGGCGAATGCATGCCCAAGAGAGAATCCCATGATGGCCATTCAGGAGGCCACATGCCCTTGCCCAGCACTGACTGTGGAGGTGAGGAACGGGGCAGTCCAGCCTCCAGCAGCCAGTGAGCAGACAAGCAAACCACCATGCAGCAGCAGTGCACTGTGCTGGAGACAGCGTGGGTTAGGCATGCACATGACCACATGGAGACAGGCACACACACAGCTCCCTGAGTCCTGCTCATGGTGGCTACTATCCAAGGGGTGAGAAATGCAAGTGCTGGCCATGATGAGAACCTGGAGCTCTGGTGCACAGTGGTGGGAATGTGGAATGATGCAGCTGCTATGGAAAACAGTACGGAGGTAGGGGCTGGGGATTTAGCTCAGCAGCACAGTGCCTGCCTGGCAATTGCAAAGTCATGAGTTTGATTCCCTGTACCAGAAGTAAACTAAAAAAAAAGAAAACAGTACGGAGGGTTCTCAAAGATTTACAAATAGAATTACCATAGGATCCAGCAATTTGACTTCTGAGCATATATTGAAAAGAACTGAAAGCAGAGTTTCCCATAGATATGGGAATAGCCATGTTCATCCCACAGTTACAACAGCCAGAGACAGAAACAGCCCAAGCCCCACTGACTGATGAAGAAATGGACATGACGTGGTGGCCCTCTGCAATGCAATAGAATTCAGCTGAGAAAGGAGGGAAATCCTAACACAGGCTACAGCACGGATGAGCCTTGAACACATCATGCTCAGAGGAATAATGTGCTTACGGAAAGTCAGATACTGCATGATTCCACATCTATGAGGTCCGTAGTCATCAGATTTATGCAAGCATAAAGTACCCCATTTCCCTGAAAATATGACCTAACCAGAAAATGAACTTAAACTGTAATTAATACCTGGTTGTTACCATGGTGACGGCCAGTGTCATGCAGAAGATTATACCTCACTATTCTCTTGCTTGCTGATTATTCTGTAACAGCAGGTAAAGCAAAGATAGGCTGATTGTGGCTGGCATTTTTCATCTCTAGTTAGGTCTTATTTTGGGGGAAACATGGGTAAGATGGGGTGCCAGAGAATGAGGAGAAGGATAGGGAATTTGTACTTAATAGGGACAGTTTTAGTTTGGGGAGATGAGAAAGTTCGGGGGACAGACAGTAGAGACAGTAAGTATGAATGTACTTAAAATGTGAACTGCCCTGACGGGTAGTGAAGATGGTCAATTGTATGCTATATGTTGTTTTCAAAAAAATTAAAAAGCTGGCATCAGAAGACAACCTTGGGTGAAAAGTGGGACACTGAGTGAGGCACAGGGCAAAGCAGCATGTGCATCCTTTTAAAACTGTGCTCACCTAATCAGAACTCAGAGTTTGTAGGGAGATGCACGGATCACACATATGTGTCAAAGGAACTGAACTGGGCAGAAAGGGCATGATCCTGAGGTAGGGAGCAGACCATTACAATCTCTGAACCCTGGGCTCTGAGAACAGGAAAAGGAAAAGGCCACACATCTGATGCTCCACAGAGACCCCAGGCCTAGGAGTGGACACAATCCAGGCTGAGCTCATCCTTCCCTGGGCTGCCCCTGTGCCTCCTCTAATAGGATTGCAAGTTTGCCTCATTGTCTCAATTTCCCCACGAGTTATTTTTCTAACCACCTTGGGGGTTTCTGAAGGCAAAGAGGTAGAGCCTGTGTCTTACACTGTGGATTGGGTGCCCAGGACCTATCTCCTTTTTGCAGGACAAGCACCCATTTCTTTGCAGAAAATGAGACCAGCTGGTCCTCTAACTTTGGGCCCCGTGGGGCCAGCCTCTTCCTGCACCAGGAGTAGGCAAGTCCCTGAGCTTGGCTTCTGTAAGCATCCTGGTAGCGATTGGCTCTAGATGACCACACAACCAAGCTGGTATGTCAAGTGCAGCAGTGGGCCTCACCTGTGGGCCAGGAAACTTTTCAAGAGCATTAGCAGAGTGAAATGCTCTTTTGGCTAAGGTCAAACTCAAGGCCTTTAAGATATGATAATCCTAACCTGAGGACAGCTGGCAGAGAGAACAAGTTTCTTCTCAGCTCTTCCTTCTATTCAGGTCATGGCAGGTGGGCTGAGGTCCCCTGCTCTGGTTTCATGCAGAAGCCTTCTCCTAGACATACTTAGAACCACACTGCCCCAAAGGTCTGGGCACCCATGGCCAGGCCAGGTAACAAAATTCACCATCACACGGGGTAGGATACCCAACCACAGAGTTAGAAATGTTCCCCATGGGCTCTCAGCACAGGCAGCTGCTCCAGCACAGCCCAACCTAGCCATCCCTGGGTCTCATTCCAGCGCCTAATTCCTGTTTCCCAGGCTCCAAGCATTCCTGGGCAGACCTCTGGGTCCAGTGGGGTCTTTCTCATGAGTGCCATCGGCATCTCTGAACAATCCTGCCTCTGTTTTATTATTTGTTGGATAAACAAGCGGGATTATGAAGAACAACCTCCCTCTTCCTTATTCTTCTCCCACAACCAACCCAACCGGCCTGGCCTGTTCTGAACCCAGGAGCCTGGCAGAGTCACCATCCGGTCACCTTCAGCCTCTCCCCATTCTCAGGACCTGACTCCCAAACATGAGCCTCCTGATACTGAAGGCTAGTGAGGTTCTGAGAGGCTGACCCTTTATCACTTGCCCCCCTTTCTGCTTGCTTGACGTAACAAAAAGTCCCCTTAGAAGGCTAGTTCTGTCCATTGGAATTAAACACGGTTACTCAATACACGGATTGTTCTAGGCACTGAACCTGGTACTGAGCTTTCAAAGGAGACCGAGGTGTGGCTTTCCCCATCCTCTCAGTCTGACTGGAAAGATACTCCTGCAGGTGAGATTGTCACCCAGAGTAGATGGAGATGGGGATGCCTGGATCCAAGGGGATGAGGATATCATCCAGCCCCAGGACCATCAGGACAAACTGCCTGGAATGATGCTGTCCCAGAATTGCTCCATGGCTGCAGAGGACCAGAGAACTGCTGCAGAGAACTGCTCAGGGGACACAGGAGCAACATTCTCAGCAGAGGGAGCACCACTTGGCAGAGGCAGGGTGTGCCAGGGTGGATTCAGTTCCCCTGGAGCATCCAGCACAGGCCACAGAGTGTGGGAATGTCACGGTAGGTGCAAGGCATGGTCACAAGTGAGAGCCTCTCTTGTCCTGTGGATAGGAAACAGCCCTGTGTTCCCAGAGGGCCACAGTCCAGGCCAACTTGGAGTTCTTCGGAATCCACTTCTGCCCCCACCAGCAGCTCTAGGATACTTTCAGATGTTGCCGCCAGCATTTGAGGAAAAGAGATTGAAAGAGAGTGACCAGAACCTTGAGTGCTTGCCTCTACCTTGTGGCCCACTGGGAGGAGAGCCCTTAGCAAGCCGTGAGCGCAGGGTGCCTGTAGATGGCTATGGGGTTGGTATTTTGGCAAAGGTAAGCTCCTCCCCGGCCCTTGGATTCCAAAGGTCCTGGAAGCACGTGCCAGACAAAGGTGCTGTGTTCCGGCTGCCAAGGCCTTGCTCTCCTGCTCGCCCACAGCTAAGCGAACAAAGAGCTGACTGAGGACTCCCAATCCTGCTCCCTGCACCGCCCTCCTATTTACCTTCTGCAAGGTGCAATGGAGTCGAAGTGGGGGATGGAGCCCAGCAGGGATAATGCCATGATTATTGGATCCCAAACTAAATTGCAAAAATGTACACCATTAGCAATTCTCACAGCGATTTTGCTGGCTGCGGTGCCCAGCATGGAGGTTGCCTGGGCCCAGAAGGGCTAACTCTAATGGCCTCCAGCCTCGGCAATTTTCTTGAGTGTTTTTGTGGCTGAACCCCAGTGAATGAAAACCTTGGCTAAATAATCAGGTGTGAAGTTTTTGTGTTTATAATTAATCATATCGGTCTTTCCCATTGATATTGAGGTGGAAAGTCAAGGCCCAAAGTCGCACCAAATCCTCGTTACCCATACTTAAAGTGACTTCTATTCTCTGACCTATATTTCTTGCACAGCACCATAGGTCTGGGAGCAGGATGTGAAATTCAGAGGCAGTTTTTCCTTGGCCCTTGGAAGTCTCTAAGCATTTGGGCCCAGCTAAAAGGTCTTTTCCCTGCATGATGTAATTGAGTTCCGCCCCTGACAGCTGAAGTCAGTTCCAATAGACCGGCTGAATGCTCACCGGCAGCAAGCAAGTCTGTGAATTATCACCTTCTTTTCATCTATTTGGTATTTGGCTCACATCTCAGGCTGAGAAGTTCTGGGAAATAGATGTTATTACCCCCCACATTTTCTGAGTGGGAACAGATCCAGAGAGGTGCAGTAAGTTACCTAATGTCATTCAACCAGCAAGTGGCAGGGCTAGGATTTCATCTTTATTGATGTCTAATCAATGTGCAATAAACTGCCTGTGATTAAAGTGTATGGTGTGATAAGTCTTAACGTATCCCTATACCAAGGTTTTTCTTGCTCAGCACTGTTGACATTTGGGAAAGAATAATTCTTTCATGGGTGAAGGGCTGTATTGTGAATTGTAGAAGGTTTAGCAACATCCTTGACCCTTCCTGAGAGTGACAAGAAAAATGCCTCGGGGCATTACTAAAATGTCTCTGAGGGGCAAAATCATTCCCAGTTGGAAACCACTAGTTGCCTCAGTCCATTTTCAGTTCCTGTAACAAATTACCTGATGCTAAAAGCTTTAAAAAGGAAAGAGATTTGTTTAGCTTACAGTTTTAAAGGCTGAGGGTCTGATCAGGCAGCCTCCTCTGTTTGGGCTTTGGCAAGACGCCGTTAGCTGGGTTACAAAAGGTAAAGAAGCAGAAAGTTAACCGGCCATATGATGAAAGAGGCAAGCACTGAGATGACCTTGTAACAATCTGCTCTTGAGAGAACTAACTCACTTACCAGACCAGTGCAGAGCCCCTCACAGGGCAGTACCTCTGAGGGACGAATTCACCTTCCACTAGACCTCACATTTAAAGGCCCCACCACCTCAACTCTGCTGCTGTGGGTGTCAAGCTCCTAGCACATGAACACTTGGGGGACACACTCAAGCCAGAGCACTAGTGCCCACCCATGAAACCAACACCATGATCAAAATGAACACATCCATCCTCCCTAGCCTTCCCTTACTTGGTGATTCTACCTTCCCACATAACCCTGTCCCCAGGCAACTGTAGATCTGTGTTCTGTCACTTCAGATTTTGTTTGCATTTTCTAAACTTTTCTATAAGTGGAATCCTACAGCAGGTACATGGGTGGGGTTAACTTTCACTCAGCATCATTATTTTGAAATTACCCCAGACGGCCACCTGCACCAACTGCTACTCTTTATATTGCTAGTTGTCTTCCGTGGTATAGAGCATGGACAGGTCTCACTTTGATTATCAAGTATCTGTTGGTGACCTCTTGGGATGGCTCCAGTTTTGGATGATGAAAAAGGCTGTTCTAAGCATTCACATATGAGTCTTTTTGTACGTACATACTTGTGTCCCTCTTTGTCCAATGCCTAGCCATGGAATGGTGGCATTGAGTGGTGGGAGTGTGATTTCCTGCTCAAGAACTGCCACATCGTTTGCAAGGGTCCATGGCTCTGGCTTCAAGTTCAGTTCTTCTTGTTCCTACTCACTGGTTTCCTATATCCAGGCCCAGAAGAAGAGAAAGTGGGTGCATTCCTCAGGCAAGGGAGGCAGGCGAGGATTTGGGATCATTTAGAAAAGTGTTGGGAACTGGACATGGTGATACATGCCTGTAATCTCAGCATTCTGGGAGGCTTAGGCAGCAGGACAGCAAATCTGAGCCCAACTTGGGTAACTTAGCAAGACCCTGTCTCAAAATGAAAACTGCCTAGAGATGTAACCCTGTGCAAAGGCCCTGGGGTCAATCTCCAGTATCTCACAGAGAGAGAAATGGAGAGAGAGAGAGAGAGGGACAGAGAGAGAGAGAAGAGGGAGAGAGAGAGAGAATGAGACTGAGGAGATTGGATGGCAGGATGTGAGACACCAGAGATGACGTCACCTACTGGGGAGTCCATAGATTCCAACTGAGGGACACCATCTTATCCCACACCTCTTGCTTCTTATATCCTAATGTTAAAACCTTGTTCTTGGGAGCCTGGGGCCTCCCTTGCCCCCAGGATGGACCAAGTGCCAAGGAAGTGCTGGTCAGTTCATATCTGGGAAGGATACTCTGATAGAGAAAGAACTCAGCTCTTCCTGGGAATCTTCTTTTGGCATGTCAGTTTTCCCATGAGTGCTCCACTAGTTGGTTGCTTTAGTTCAAATTCTGTTTAACACCCCACCAATTGCATCCATGAATAGTATATTCAGATCATAGGATGAACCCACAATAAACTCCCAGAAAACCCAATGTGTTCATTCATTTGCTCTTCATCCATACAGCTTTGGACCTCACCTGCAAATTCTAATAAAATGGAAGAATGTTGAATCTACAGAGTAGGGCTGGGTGTGCAGATCAGAACAAGATCTTTATAAAATACTTTCCTGTCTTTAAAATCCTTTAATAAATATTTTCAAACTGATCTCAGGACATAATATAATCCTGAATTCTTGCATTCAATTAGAGTTCTTTTTCAAAGCTGAATATAAACCTTTCAAATAGGTAAACAAATAAGGGTACAAAGACTTTATTTTTCTTACTCCTAGAAATGTAGAGATTAAATTTTAATCCATCACTTTATTGGAGAACAGATTAGCTGTATTCAATATATTAAGAATTTTTCCTGGGTAGAATATTAATTTAGATTATTATGTCATTTTGCTCAGAGGTTGGTTAAACTTTAGGTTTTTTGGCTACTTAGTAACATGCAGGTAAAACTTCCTTGAAAATATGGCTCCCAGGAAACATTTCTAGAATGTTACCAAGAAACCACTGTCTCTGAGAAATGAGACGGAATATAGACTAGAAGACTTTTTTCATTGGTTATTTGTTTTACAATGTCTGGATTTTTAAAATCATCAGTGTGATGCTATAAAAAGAATGCAGAACATGATTTATGAGGAATCATCCATAATTCTCAATGCAAAGAAGCAAATACTACTAACCTGTTAACATACATTTCACAGGTGAATTAGTATGTATTTATATACATATGCACACAAGTGAAGTTATAAGTAAATATAATGAACATATTTTCAGGCTAGTTTTCTTTTTTCTTTTTTTGTACCAGGAATTGAACTCACAATCTCCTGCTTGTCAGGTAGACACTATGCCACTGAGCTATATCCCCAGCCTGCCATTTTTCAATCTACCACTCCTTGGAGACATATTTCTGCATTAACAATATTATCTCACTTGGTGCTAAAGAGGAAAACAGGTGGTAGAGAGGCTGGGACTGGTGAAGTCCTTTCCACATTCTAAGTGTATTAGTCAGCCTCTGCCTAGGTAACAAACAAACCCAAATCTTAGTGGCTGTAGACTACAGACATGTGTTCTTCCTCACAGAAAGGCAGGCTGTGTGACGGCTGGTGGGCATCTGTGATGGGCTCCTCACAGTCATCCAGCTGATTGGTGCTCTCCAGATTACCTTGGCCAAAGCAGGTCACATGGCTAAACCAACATTGTCAGGGTGGGAAACTATACCCCAGCCATGGCAGAGTAGCTGGGAGAACAGTAAGGCAGACAGTTACCAAATAATAATACAATCCAGTGCACTCCATGAAAAAATAAAGGAGGAACTCGGAATCCTCACTACTAATGACAGTGATATTGACATCTAATCACGGTGCCACCCTTGGAATGGTTCTGATGGACATTTTATTTAAAGTAACTTCTTTCATTCCCACCACAACCTGAAGAGATATTTACCATTAAGATCCCCATTTTGAAGAATATAAAGCAGAGACTTGGAAGATTAAATTATATGTCCGAAGACATGCACCAGTGGATATCTGGCAGGACCCAGAGTCAGGCTATTTGCTAAGCCAGAGCATTCCAAGCCATGGACTCTAACGCTAGCTAGCATTTGAAGTGTGTGTGTGTGTGTGTGTGTGTGTGTGTGTGTGTGTGTGTGTGCCCAGGGGGAAACATTCACCTGCCCATTGATACAGGAGGCAGTCAACCAAGTTTTCTCAGGGAGAGAAGCCTCCTGCCAGGATAAGTCACTTACAGGTGGGAGCCGTGTCAAAGATCCAGTCTTGCAGAAGTTGTTCCTGACTTTTATATATAACATGGTCCCACCTTGAACATCCCTAGGATCATTCAATCCTATTTCTGGTCTTGCTTCCCTCCTTAAACACAGAAGCAATGCTGTGTTTCCCTGCCTGGCCTCCTGGTTGTCCTGGCAGTGAGGCCTGGGTGAAACACAGGGTCATGTGGAAGGCTGGGAGGGGAGGATTTAGAGCTGCCGGGGGATTCTTCTGGCTTCCTTTTTCTTTGTTGCGACATGTGGGAGGCACGTGGGGGACACCTGCTCTAGAGAGTCACCCAGACCCATATGGTGGGCAATAAATAAATGCAGTGAACAAGAAATAAACCACTGTGGTATTGTCACCTGGAAGTCTGGGATATTTGTTATCACAGCATAACTTGGCCTGAACTAGCTGATGTAGACTCTTCCAATTATACTCTTAACTCTTCTTTTGAAGGGTACTCTCCAGCCAGCCCACAAACATCCTCAGCCTGCTCAGTAGGCAACCAGCCCCTGTGGGGAGCCCCTGACCTCCTTCTGGGGTGCAGAATGGGGTCTGTGTTGGAAGAACTATAGCAGAGCCCCTTTATGACATGGCTGTCTGTGCTTGGGCCAAGAGCTGCCCAACTGTTAACAGGTAGCACGGCTCCAGCTGGCATTTCTAGTCCTGTGGTATAATTTCCATTACAACGGCTTTCTCGGGCTTTCTCAGTCTGCCATTGGACCCCCATGTGCTTCGATTGGGTTAGCTCCCCAGGTGGCCCCATGTAATTACCATCCTCACCTCTACCTCGATGTGCTCTGCAGACAGTTTCATAGCAATTTTAGTAGTTATTAAATCCCAAGACTCAGAGAGAAAGAGAGAGTTTATGTCGAAAATGAGGCAACCACACTGCTGAAATTAACTCTTTTGAAGCGAGCCAGAGCTCCAAGTGGCACAATATTTCATCCTGACCTGGTGCTGCCACTGCTGAATGCCACATGATCCAGCTCACTGAGGGAGGAAGGACCCATCTCCAATCTTCCCCGAGCCTGGCGCAAAGAGTCTTCAGCCAAACAGTCAGGTTCATCTTGCTGCATTAACCCTGGCTTTTGTTTCATTTGCTATTTTTAAGAACGCATGTGGCAACGATACCCACACAGCCTCTGAAGTTATCCAAGCTCCCGTTACAGAATTAAAAATAAAACAACAGAAAATTCAGGTATGGAAGTAATCTATATTTAGTTGTTATTAAAATTATTGATTGCATGTTCCACCGTCGTCTTCGCATCTTTATCTCACCTTTATTAATGCCTGATACTTTTTCCTTTTGTGTCTCATATAACAGTAGGAGATAGTCCTCCCTGGCCTCTGTGTAAACTCTGTATGGTGTGAGCTTTAAAAGGCCCTTAAGAAACACCCAGGAAGGCCCTGAGGACAGACTATTAAGTGAGAGATACTGGATATAATTCTTTATAATGTGCATTCCTTAATCAGTTATTGCTGGGCCCATTAACCTTCCATGCCCGGGCTCTCTGCACAGAGACTCGATTAGGAAGACCATTACTCATGGCTAACGAAGGCGCTTGGGAGGCTCTCTGAGTAGTCCAGGGCAGAGCTCAAGCTCCCTTTGTTCTCAGGCACCCACCTCGCAGGGCAAGGAAGAGTGCTGGCTGCTTGCTCCCCTCCAGTCACGCAGGACAGTCCCGAGACACTTCCAGTGCCTGCAGACACCCCATGTGACCATCCCGTATCCTCCTGCAGCATCCCGACATGGGTCCCCAAGGGGTGTGCACAGGTGGCGTGAGAAGCCAACTCCTCCTCAGAGATGCCACGACCAACTTTGTCTTCTGTGCAGCAAACAAGAAAGGAAAAAGAAGAAAAGGAAGGAAGGAAGGAGGGAAAGAAAGAAAGAAAAAAAGAAAGAAAGAAAGAAAGAAAGAAAGAAAGAAAGAAAGAAAGCAAGCAAGCAGAGAGGGAGGGAAGGAAGGAAGAGAGAGGGAGGGAGAGAAGGAAAAGAGGGAGGAAAAGAAGCAAGGAAGGGACGGAAGGAGGGAGGCTGTCTTCCACACAAAATTCAGGTTGGAATGGGTCGTATGCATGAGGAAACCAAGGGCAACTTGCAGTAGAGAAAAAGGGCGAGGACAGCATAACCACCACGCGGGCATTTGAGAAAGATCCCAGGCATCAGAACAAAACAGGGGCCCCTCTGAGGGCCTGTGCTCAAGGCCACAAATGTGTCATTCTGGGAATGTGTCCTGTGAAGTATAGAGAATTTGTACTACATTGTTTTAGGTTCCTAAAACTTCCTTTAATATCAGCCTTACATATTTTAACTGTTGTAATGTATGCCACCCCAAATCCTTGGATTTGAAAGTACATCCGAATGCAGTGCGGTAGAGGGCCCTGGACCTCCAGTCATGTCACCCTGGGAAATTCTTTCTAATGAACCCAGATCTCTTCCTTAAAGCGCCATCTTGCTACTTTCTCAACAGGTGCTGTAAAGAGCTTTTTAATTTTTATTTTCTTTTATACTTTTTTTGGCGCGGAATTGGGAATGGAACACAGGCCCTTCACGCTGAGCTTCATCCCTGGCCATTTTTGCATTTTGTAATTTTGAGACTAGGTCTCCCTAAGTCGTTACATTTCCCAGGCTGGGCTCAAACTTGAGATCATCCTGCCTTAGCCTTCCAGGGTTACATGCGAGCATTCTGACATCCAGCTACAAAGGCCACTTCTTCAGTGGGTTGATGATAACCCTAAGGTCCTCCCAGGGCTTCTATTTCTAGATCAGAAATCTCCCATTGTTTTGCCCAGCCTTGAGAACAGCAGCAAAGCATTTGCTGAGCACATTAACAGTTCAGGCTCTGAGCCACCCCACTCTGTGCTTTTGAAACATGATGAAACATGTACTTGCACCATCCTATTGAAAAGGAATGTCAGGCTCCACATGCCTAGGTAAGCCCCAAAGTGACAGAGCTGGGACAAACAGCTAGTGCGGGTTTTAGAGATGCATCCTGGGCTCGTTTCCAGGTCAGAGGGACCTACTCCAGGCCCTGATGCATCTACTGAGCTAACTGGCCTCTCCTTGAGGATATCTTTCATCCTCAGCATTCCAGCCATTGGAGTGCATTTTTCCACTGGCCTGCACAGCTGCATACACAAGGACAACACAATTTCACATGTTTTGTTGAAGGTGAGGGTGAGGGTAATTTTGAGGTCCAAAAAGTCTTGAGGGCACAGTTAGCATCAGCTGACATGCATTAAACAACTGGAAAAAACTGGGATTGAGAAAGCTTGAGCCGTCCCCTTCTCCCTCACCTTTATCTTCTACCTCTGAAACTCAGGCTAATTGTACCAAGATGCGGCAGGGACCAAACTGGATGTGGACTGGCAAGGGAGCGCTACTTCTGCCCAAGAAACAAAGCCTGAATTTCGTCCCTGTCAAAACTTTCTTATCCTGTTATAGTATTGTTTTAGTACTATTTAGTACTAATAATGTAACAATTAGTTATAATGAATGAAGAATAGGATTATAACATAATTGAGAATGGAAATAGAAAAGCCTGGCCATATAATCACCCTACAATTACTACTTCTGACAATTACACCTTCCCTGTGGAACACTTGGGTGCTGTTGGGACAACAGGATGGGATAACAAGGCACATCTGGTGATGAGGGTGTCCTCTCCTGCACCTGACACCTAGTCGCCAAGCATCTGCTGCCATGGAAACAGCTAATGGTCCATTCCTGTCTCTGCTTCTTCCAGGAGTATGAGATATGAAGACTTGGGGTCTCAGAAAGGCGAAGAACGTGGCTCCCAGAGATGCATGAGCTGGCTCAGGGTGAGCCTGGACCACCTAGACCAGGACAGGGTAGTGAACCCACACCAGGTGATAGCAGGGGGCAGGCAGGGAGGGAAGAGTTGGAGAGCAGTAGGCAAAAAACTCAAGCCTGGAGGCGGCTGAATTGTCTGAGCTTTAGAATGAGGGGCTGCAGAAAAATAGAATGAGGGGCTGCCAGTGTGCAGTACTCCCACTCTGTTCCCAACACCCCAATCCTTGGCCTTGCACTGGTCCTGATTTATTCATTAGAGTGGAGCCTGCACTGCTGGGGTGGCTCCAGCCCGTAGGAGACAGACCCTGGGAGGTGTCCAGGCAGTAGCCAAGCCTAGAGAAGAACCTCAAGGGAAGAGAGCTGGGGGGAGGTAGGTCCTTCAGGCTCTCGTTCTGGGGCTCTCTGCTAACTCCATCTGTGCAGTCCCAGAAATGACCTCCCGTCTCAGGGCCCCCAAGCTGAGCTTGGCCAGAAGTGGTGAGACCAGCAGAGTGGGCACAGCACCTTACTTCCTTTAAACATGGCAAATCCTGGTATAAACCTGACAGTTAAGTACCTTTGGTCTCTGAAAAAAGTCAAGTCTACTGCCTTTAATAAAATGACTCCATGGGCAGGCTTTGCATTTGGCCTGGGAAACAGATTCTTATTAGGAATGATCAGAACGCTTAAGATGAAGGTCTTCTGACCTTCATAAAAAGTCCAATAATTTACCTTTTGACTTTTATATTACTTATTCCAACTAGAATTAATTTCTTTAACTTTGACCCAGGGAAGGGCAAAGGGAGGAGGCCCTTTCAAAAGTGGGAAACCTACCAAGTGTTCTATATACTTTCCAGATGGTGGCAATGAACCAGATTTATTGCTTTATTGATCATTTAAGGAAAAAAAATCTTATACTGCTTTCAGAGATGTAAATGTATAGAGGCTGACTCTTCTAACAAAAATCCACTTCATATACTTGTATACATTTAATCACTATGCCCTATTAGAGATTTTTCAACAGTACATCATGATCCAGTGTCTACACTGTCAATGGGAATGTGTCTCCACTGAACACTACTTGGTGTTGTCCCACACATAGGTACAACATCCCTTGGCATCTTCAGTGAATAGGGTCCAGGACCCCCCTTAAACTACCAAAATCCAAGGCTGCTTCAGTCTTTTATATAAATCGGCTCAGAATTTGCACACATTTTCCCCATCCCATAAATTATCTCCAGATGACTTAGAACACCTGATACAGAGCAAATACTACAGCAATAACTGTTGTACTGTATTTAGGGATTAAAGACAAGATAAAAGGTCTGTACAAGTTCAGTACAGATGTGACTTTTTCCCTAATATTTTTGATCCATTATTTGAATCCAAGACATGGAGGCCACCTATTGTATTTAGCACCATTGTTGTATTTAGCGCCCTCTGTGTTCGACAGGAAAAACACACTCTGTCTCTTTATTGCATTTGATTCTGCACTCTATGGGCCAGGGCATGTGTAACTCTCGGTGTCCTCCACAGTGCCCAGTGCACTGCGGTCCCTAACAGGAGCTCATGCGTACCTTAAGTTAATTTGGAAACCAGACCCAAGTTCCAACATGCGTCTACTGTACTCCACAAACATGAGGAGCAGCCAGGCACAGGAAACTGCAAGCCAGGGAAAAACAGAGGAACCAATGCAGGTGAGGGTGGGATCCCATCTACCTGTCTGACCAGATGGGGCAAAAGTGATCCTGGAGCAGAATGGAAAGTTTCTCTATGGATAAGACGTGTGAACTGATCTACGGAGAGGATGACGGTGGAGGGGGTGAGAAGGAGGGGCCTCCCAGGCCTTTTACCCAGAGGAAGGGGTTTGGATTTGACCAGAAAGCAGAGAGACCAGCGAGCAGTCACAGTGGCAGACAAAGGTGAAGTGGGACCAGGCCAACCCCCATGGGTGTGAAGTACAGTCAGAGGATGGAGGAAGGGCAGGATCAGCAGTATGGATATAGAGACTCGCTGCACCAAAAAATGGTCCAGCTTGTGCAGGCGTAAGCTTATCTGTATTGCAGTCCCATATGGGTGAGCGATACATTGCGGCATAACTCTGAGGTTCTCCACCCAGGGAAAACACAGACCTGTGCGCTCTTTCATAAAGTGGACTTGGATAGGTCATACTTCTGCCACTCAACTATAGATTTGAGGTATCTTCTTTGTGCTCATAAATTCAGATTATTTCCCTATTTTTATCAGCTTCCTATTACTCCACTTTTGTTTGGTACCAACATTTATTTGCGCTGTGTGTTTGTATCTATGAGATTAATCCAGTGTAGGGGTTGTTTCAGGTTTGGGCAATTATGAATAAATCTGCTACAAAGCTGCTAAAACCTGCTGGTTTTAGGTTGAGTACAAGTTTTTCATTTCTTTTGGGTGAATACCTACGTTGCATATATCAAGGAGATACTTAATTTCCTAAGGAATTTCCAAAGTGTTTTCCAAGGTGGCAGCACCATTTTATATTTCCACTAGCAACGTGTGAAACTTCTAATTGCTCCACATCTCTGGCAAAGCGTAAAAAAATTCTCACGGGTACAGGTGTGTTGTTTAAGTTTGCATTTGGTCTTAGTTACTTCCCTCATTGCTGGGACAAAATACCTGACACCCACGACTTTAGGGAAGAGAGATTTATTTTGACTCAGTCCTTACTGGCACCCAGGCAGAATGATGGTAAGGGAACACGGTGAAGGAGAGCTGCTTATACCCAGGGGACAGGAAGCAGAAAAACTCGAGAGGAGTCAAGAAGGGAGATATCTTCTCCCCCAGTGACCTACCTCTTCCAGTCAGCCCCTCCCAAAAGCACATTTAGGTATTAACTCATTAGTAAATTCATCCACCAATGAGTGTAGCACCCCATGATCCAATCAATTCCCCAAAGCCCATCTATGATTACATGAGGCCTTGGGGAGACAACTAGATATAAACCATAGCAATTTCCCTAATGACTGACACTGCTAAGGGTCCTTTCCTTATGTGGCATCTGTATATTTATGGTGAAGAGATCTATCTAGAGCTTTTGCCCATTTTTTAGATTGGATTTACCTCTTGCTGAGCTGTGAGAACTCTTATTTGGAGTATTCTATGTACAAATCCTTTGTGAGATACACGATTTTCAAATATTTTCTCCCAGTCTGTGGCTTGTCTTTTCATTTTCTTTTTAGAGTGACTTTCATTGAGATAAGACTTTTAAGCTTTAAAGAAATCCAATTTATTTTTATTTTTTGCAGTGTTGGGGGTTGAACTCCCAATTTATCAATTTTTTTTTTCCTTTGCAGATCATGGTTTTGAGTTTTAGCTAAGAACACTTTGTCTAACCCAAGGACAAAAAAAATATTTTCTTCTAGGTTTTTTCTTTTAAGTTGTACACTTTTTTTACCTTTTACATTTATGGTACCTAGGATCCATTTGAGGTCATCTCTGTATTCAGCATGAGACATAGGATGGGGTTCTTTTTTCCAAGTGGATGGTTGATTGTTTAGCACCATTTGTTAAAAAGAATTATGACTGTTTAGTATCTTGACATAAATTTTTCTTTTGTCATCTGTCCATTTTTCAACCAAGGTTTTGGATGACTTTTATTAAGTGCGAAGGTCCTTTATAGATTTAGAATATTTGTCAGCTGTTTAACATGCAGATCTCAATGAGTTCTCCAGCCTCTCTCTCAGCCTTTGTCTTGCAAATGTCACCTCTTTGTGGTTGTCATGTAGAGGTCCCCATTCCCATGTGGTCAGATACCATCCCTTCCTCTAGAATACCTGACCTATTTAGGAAGAACTTCCAACCTTCTCACCCAAGGTTTTAAGAGTGGATTTTCTCTACTGTTTTATTATTTGATGTTTAATAGTTAAGTCTTTAATCTACCTGTAATTTGTTTTGTTACAGGGAGCAGCTTAGAGATTTGGTTCTATTTTCCAAAAGTTGCTAGGTTCCCCTCTCCTTTTTTTTTTTTTTTTTTGCCTTTTTTTGAAACAGGGTCTCACTATGTAGTTCAGGCTGGACTTGAGCTCACTTGGCAGCCCAGGCTGGCTTCAAACTTGCAACGATCCTCCTACCTCAGCCTCCTGAGTGCTGGGATTACAGGTGTGCTTCACCACACCTGGCTCCTCCTTTTTAATATGTTGTTTAAAAGCACAGTTGTATCAAAGTGATTTTCCCCATGGGTTTGCTCCCTTTATTCTCTCACTTATTTTGCTACTTCTTCCTTTCCTTCTTTCCTCCCTCCCCTCCCTGCTTCCTTTGTCCTGCCTCCCCTCATTCCCTAAGAGCACAATGAACATGTGCCAAGAGCCAGGTTCTATGGCACAGCTTCAGGTAAAGGTGAGCAAGCCAGAGTCACACTGTGGACACTGGAGAGAAACGGTGCAAGATCCTCTGTGGCCCCAGCACCCCGACCATACTTGAGCTTTGGTGCACAGGAAGAGTCACAGAAAGAGAAGCTGTGTGCACATGGGAGGTACAGAGGGAAGAGCGTGGGTGCTAACCGAAAGGAAAGTGGCTGTGGCTGGAGATCCTATGCAGGCAGCCAGCAGGCCAATTCCTCCATCACTCTATTCCTGCTGTCATGGCACACTTGATAGTTATGGCAGTTTCTTAGGATACGGCAGGCTTCTTTTTTTTTTTTTTTTTTTTAAGGTTTTCCTTGGACTTACTCTAGTCCACAACATTTTTCCTGTTGTACTATTGGCTCCAGAAATGGTTTCATTTTCCTCTGTTTTTCCAACTGGTTATTTGCTCATAAATAGAAAGGCCGCTGGTTTTGTAGGCTCCCTCTTCCATCAGCTTCCAGTTTCTGCTATTTCTTTTTCATGAAGAAAATCATGGCACCTCCCCAAATGGCAAGTTCACCTTCTTGTTTCCAATACATACGTTTCTTATTCAATTTTCTTGTTTGATTGCATTGGCTGGTATTTTGCAGAAATGGTAAGTACTGCTAATGTTATCAGGCTCCTATTTCTTGTTCCTTGAGCTGAATGAAGGTGACTTACTTAGTATTTAATATATCTAGACATGATGCTGTCTTTGGCTTTATATGTAAAATTGAGTAATATTAAAACACTCTGAAATGATTCCTTTTTCACTAAGCAATATTGTTGGATCAAACATATATCCTGGGCTGGAGCTATAGTTCAGAGATAGAGCACTTGCCTAGCATGTCCAATTACGCCATACCCTGCGTTCAATACCTAGCACCACACAAAAAGGAAAAAAATCTAATGGTTTGCTAATATTGAAACATTCTAACATTACTGAAATAAACCTTATTTACATATGCATATTGTTTCTGTAAAACGTATTGTGCTGCATTCCTTCTGCTAATAATTTGAAAGGTTTGGACTATTTGTTTGCCATGGGAACCTCTTACGTGTTCCCTTTCTGATAAAGCATCACACTGCTGAGTTGGTTTCACATCAGCCAAACCTTTTTGCTTCTGTGAAGTTCCTTTAGTCTCAATTCTTGTGGCCTGCAGGGTGACTGTAGGTGTCTGATCCATGGCTTCACACAAAAGCCCAAGACCATTTTCATGTTATTTTGACATTCCCTGAAAGCCTTGCCTAAATAAAACTTGGTTGCAGGTTGCTGTATATGAAAGGCGACCCAAGGAGAGGGCCCTGACAGAGCAGGGGACACAGAGGAAGGGATTTCCCAAATAGCGCCTTGTCTAGCTCTCTGCTATTAGCTCCAGAGTCACCTCTGAGAAGCCCCAGAATGCCTCTCTATGGGACGGTTGGCCTGCTGGGAAGAACTGGAATCTCCCCTCTGCCCACCGCTCTGCTTCCTCAGCGACAGAAAGTTGCTCCCGAGGCATCAACATCTCCATGTTCAGGCTGACTCACACCAGCGGGAGGCCTGGGATTTATCCTGGGAGGAGGCAGAAAGATGGAGTGTACTGGAGGTACAGGGAAAGGGCTGCAGCCTAGACAGAAGCCCAGCCACTCCTCTATGGAGCCTGCTGCTCCCTGCATCTTCTGAGAAACGCTTCAAAAGAGCCCCTCTTATCATCTCAGATTCTGGGAGAAGCCAACCATCTCTCCACTCTCCTGGTTACAGTCCCTTGGCTCTTATGTTCAGACAAAGTGCCAGGAGGCCTTTCGGAACAAATTCATGGAAAATAAGCTCATGGAAAATTAGTGGAGAGTAATAAATGTCTGGGTAAGACACAGAGATGAAACATGGGAGGCATATCTGCAGAGGAGTTGGGGGTTTGCAAAATCTGGGACTATTTGCACTATCAGGTCTATGCGACTGAGCTAGAAATTGTCATGAAATTATGGAGAAATGAGTACATTTTCCAATATTTGATGTGGAGGAACAAGAGGAAGTAATCCTTCTTGCTGTAATGGAAAAAAAAGTTTAAAAAATTACAAAAATTTAGGGGAATGAGGCAGCGACTGGGGAATGGGGGGATACTTGCTTACTGGAACACCATTACCTGTGCACATCTGCCTTTACCTAGCTTCACCTGTGCATGCCTGACTTTTTACCTGGTCTGACTTTGTGTCATTGGACAAGTCTCTTCCCTGGCTTAGACCCCAGCTTCTCACATGTAAGCAGAGGAGCTGAGTTAGGTCATACCAGCTCAGGCAGTCTGAGAACCTTCGCCTGAAGAAGTGCCAGCCTCCGTAAGGACCCCTGAGCCCAGGCACTTCTAGGCACAAGCCACACAGGGACTGCTGCTGAATGTAGCGAGCATCTGAATTAATCTAAGTCACAAAATATTTATTATGTTTTTTCCAAGGACAAAAAAGAGGGTTATATTTTGTATCCCTTCACAGTAGATGTCCCAGTTTCTAGCTCTCTGTGAAATGGTTCCTCTTTCTGGGAAGTCGTGGTGTGCCGTCCATCAACATTGTAACTAACAGCTGCAGCTTTCAGGATCTAAAAGAAAAGAGGAAAAATTGTACCCTGGACATCATGACCTCCTTCTGCATGCATGTTCCCTCAGCCTTTTCTTCCACATCATATATGTGGAGAACCCAGGGAAGACAGCTCACCAAAATAGAAACAGGAGTTCTGAAACCAAGAAGCAAAAAGGGTGATTTCTACATTTCCTAAACTGAAACAAAAACGAGGAGCTCTGTGATGTGTATAGTGGCGGAGCCGCCAAAAATGAGGATTCTGAATGAGGCTGCCTCAGGTGAGCAATGGCTCCGTGAAACTTGATGCTGGGAGACAGCGGGGGGGGGGGGGGGACTCTCCCCCTACCTGAAACACTTCTTGGGGCCTTAGGTCAGGGTAAGCACCTGCTACAGTGTGACCTGGCCCTGAACCACTCTGTATGAAGTTGTTAAAGACTCAAAGGACATGGCTTAAACTTTGTAACTTTGTACAAGGCTGGACTGGATAGCCCTAAACAGATACAAAGAAACTGGGACATAGGCAGGATCTTGTCCTTAAATGTCAAGCAATGGGCTCTCACCACAGTCAGCTCCTGTTGGATAACAAACAGGGCAGAGGTACCAGAGGGGGTGGCCCAGGGGTGTCACTTGGATGAACAGGCTGGCTGAGGCTGGGTCCCCAGGAAAGTATTTATTGATGACAACAGTAAAGTATCGGCTCTTGTGCCTTTTGTGGGGACAGCAGAAACTGTTCACAGCTGAATTCCACCAAGCTACTTTCCTGGCTATGTGCAGCTATTTCTCTAGAAACTCCGGACAGGGCATGGGGGTGGGGTACATCTGGTAGCAGAAGGGTAATATCTTGGGGATGTGCCTTTGAGCAGGGTTTGTAGGGCAAACACACCACATTCACTTAGATGATACACTTTCTCTGGGGTGGGGGCTGACCAAATTATGAGGAAGTGGAGCCCTCACCTGCCACCCACACCTTGAATCTGTTCTTGGTAAACCCAAAGGACATCAGAATGCTGGGCTGACCACCTCTCCCAGTAGCCTATGAGATCCTGCTAAGCTTCTTTCTTCCTCTTTTAGGGATTATGAACATTTGACAGAATGCCTCCTTTATTCATTCAACAAATATTTTATCAAGCTTTATGCTAGAGGAAGCAGAGGAGAGATAGAAGTTTGCTGCTAGGAACTCCCTCAAGGAATTACAATATTTACTCCTTGCATGTCCTGAAATATTCAGGCCCTAAACACGATCTTTTTTTTTTCCCCTAACCTAAGTGCTTGTAAAAACTTCTTTGAAATGTGGGACAATTATGCAAGGCCAAAAAAAAAAAAAAAGTATCTAGAGCAAATATTTAACTTTGCCTTTGGTATGTTGAAGTCACCAGCACATGTAAATCTCTCAGGCATGTTCTATAAGAGTGACTTAAAGATACATATACATACATATATCCATTCTTCGTGGGGGGTACAGATGATTTTGCCTACTGTTAGTGTTCAAGACTGGACCCTGGTGCAAGACCTCTACCCTCAGCCCAAACCCATAAGACTGAAGACTCTGCAGGCCAGGAAACACCATCCCTTTCCATTATTGAAAAACACAGGACAAAAGAACTCAGTAGTTTGGATGGAGACACAGCTCCTGCAGGGTAGAGTTGGTGAATTGAGCGTCTGGAGGAGTTCTAGGCCACGAGCACACAGGGACTGGGGACCATGCCAGGGCTCTGAGCTGGGGGCAGAGGCTCTTGACAGGCTCCTTGGGCTTTCGCAAGGCCAGCAATTCCGGAGTCCTTGGTAAAATAGGATCCCTGGGTGACTGCAGAGGGTGCCGCTTGGCCTCTAGGATTCCTCTGAGCAGTGGCTCTTCTCTCCCACTCCCACCTCGGCTCGCGGGGCAGTTGTTGGAGACAGGTGTCTGGCCCCTGGGGAGAAGGTGCCCAGACCCCGCGGCCTGGGAAGCAGCAGCTGTGAGTTGCCCAGGTACAAAGTTTTTACTGGCTCTGCTAACGCTTCCTGTGTACTCGGGCTCTGCTTCCGAATCCTATTAAAATACTCCAAGGTGGAAGCCGGCCGCGTTCGGGATAATCATGCAGAATGAGCCGGGCTTTACAACATGAAGGGACTTTCTGGTCCGCTGGGCTGCTGGGGGAGGGGGTTCGTGAGCCACGCAGCCCGCGGCGGGGCGGGGCGGCTCTGGGCGCCTGGCGTCTCCAGGGGTTGCTACAACAGACCCCGCTCGCCAAGCGGGAGCGCCGGGGCAGGTGGGGCGGTGGCGGGAGGGGTGACGCGGACCCCTGCGCCGCCGAGAGAACCCCTCCTCCCCCTGCCCGGGCCCGCGCCACCCCCCGAGCCCCTACTCTCGGGCTGCCGCACGGGGCGGGGCCGCGGCGCTCCTTCCCCGACACCTGAGCCTCGGCAGCGGCGGCTCCCGCGCTCCGGTCCCCGCGGCCGAGCCAGGTGAGCGCGGACTCCGGCCCTAGGCGGGGGCTCGGGCCCGCCCCCAAAGCGCGGGCCGCCGTGCGAGCAGGTGAGACCGCGGCTGGGGGCGCAGGGCGCTGCGGGCACGAGCTGGAAAGGACAGTAGGTTGCCCCTAGATACCCAACCCTATTCTCTGAGCCATTTTGGGTGCGTCTTGATTCCAGGAGCACTAACTACCTGGTAAGCGCAGAACTGGACCCACAGAGGCTGGGGGCGGGGGACTGGGGAGACGATGCGCGCGTGCAGGTGGGGCTCGCTTCTCTGAGGAGACACCCCACCCCCACGGCTTCCCAACGGGGCAAAGACCGGTTTTTAAAGCTTTGGGAGCAGCCTGGGCTCAGAGTGCAGGAGCACCCTCTTTGTCCCCTACCACCTCTAGTTCTTCCTGCCGCTTCCCCTGGGACAGCGCAGGTGGATCAGCCTCCGCCCCTCGCCTGAGTCGGCCTGCCGTAGGTCGCCGCCCGCCTCTCGCGGACGTGGGCCAGCAAACCAGGCGGAGGAGCGGGCGCGGGGCCGCCAGAGGGCGCAGACCCTGCCGCTGTGCAAGGTCCCTAGAGACCCCGCTGCGGTCGCCCCAGCCCTACCAGCCTAGCGCGCGGAAGTGCAGCAGCCGGGTCCAGGGAGCCGGTGCCTGCGCTTCGGGTGCGGGCAGGGGGCTGGCGGGCCTGGCGCCCCAGTCTCCGGGGTCGCGCGGAGCTCCCGCCGGGTGCCCGACCCCTGCCGCCACGCTTTTCTGCAGGGGTGTTGGGACCCGGCGGGCGCAGGGGAGCGGCCCCCGCGTCCGGCCGCCATCGCCTGTGAATTATGCAGAAGGTTGGCACCGGCGCGCTCGAGTTGCTCAAGTTTCCCTGGCAACTTTCGCCCGGGCATCCCTCCTCCCCCGCGGCGGGCAGCTCCGCCTGCGCGCCCGCGGCCGAGGCGCCTCCACGGGGCGGCCCGGGCGCGCCCAGCGTGGGGAGCGCTTCCAGAGACGCAGACCTCGCACTCGCTCCCTGGGCTGGGGCCGAAGACTGAGCCAGCAGGCGCGACCCCTGCAATCCACGCGTTGACTTCTCCTAGGAGCAGCCGGTGTGGGGCTCGCAGTGGATTCCGCCGCCAGGCTCCGGGGGTTGCTGTAGACCTCACCTCCTGAGTTCGAGGGTCACCGTGGACCTCGCTGTCTGGGCGTGGAAGGCGAGGGGATCGCCAGTGGACCTCGCCGCCGGGGTCCCGGAGTCGAGGCGCGGCGCCCTCCCGCGGATGCCCAGTTCTGGGTGGGTAGACGCGCGGACAAGGTTCTCGTTTTCTGTGCGGCTGGGGGCGCCCAGAGGGGCAGAGGAATGGTTATAGTGACTGAATTTTGGCGGCAGAGCTTTTAAAGGGGCTCTGGGCAGCTTGATCAGAGAAGGTGCTGGGGCCCGCGGGTGGAGGATTAGGCCAGAATACGTGGGGCTGATGGCTGTAGGTAGAGTATGCTCCTGGAAGCCCTCCGAGGTCATCCGAAAATACTGTAGTGGTTTCCACGTGGTAATTCGAGGTTGTAAATTGGATAGGTGTGTGACCTGTTTCTCTTCTAAACTCAAGTTTGAACGTTAAATGAGGTCAATTAGATAATTAAGCGGAGCTCCTGAAAGCAAGGAGGTAATTTTGGAAGTCCCGTAGGGGATAGTGGTTTGACCTCTACCTGGAATTCGACCCTCGACCTCGCCGACCGACCGGGGAGGTTCTGCTGGCCAGGGATCTAGTGGAAGTCATCGTGGATCCAGGTCCCCTGCTATCCATATTCTGTAATAGTGACGACCTGGTGTGGGCACCAAACCTGGTGTGGAGGGGAGGGGACAGTGGGATGTCTAGAGGCTCTTGCATTTGGAGACCCTAGTTTTCCAATCACTTGTAGGTCGCAGCCAGACTGCCTCTGATCAAAGCAGTGAATCTTCCATTGCCTGGGCGTGAGGCGGGGAGCTTTGCACTGCTAATTAAGGCAGGGGTAGTGCATGTGGCTGTTTTAAGGAGGGTTAATAGGTGGTAGCTGTGGGCTTTTACCCCAGAAGTTAGTATCCCTAAAGAGGGCATGAGAGACCCTTGGTGCTGTCCAAAGGAGGCTGTCATAATAGTGGCTGAATGTTAAAACTTCTGGAAGCAATGTTCTCAAGGAAAGGAAACAAATTCCATTATCATGCTAGGAAAACTTCCAAGAAGGAGGATATGGGTGGAAAGCTGGTTCATTCTCTGGGCCTCTATGCAGGAGGCTGGGATTCAGGTGTCAAAGGAGCTCTTTATGAATAAGGTGATTTTGGCTTTTAAAGGTAGGTCCCTGGGGGCCCTGTTGACAGCCCTTGGCTGCTTTTAACAAATTTAGATCCTCAACAGGGAGGGAGAAGCTCTGCCCTACTGTCTCTAGCACCGTTTTCTTTAGCAAGCCCTGTTCGTATTCGGTAAGTTCCCAGATGTTTCTAGGCTTATTTAGTTGTTGCTCTGGATTGTGAGTGTGGCCCCCTGCTGGTGTCTTGGGGCCCCTACCAAGTTCAGGGGACTTGATCCAGGCCCTGGGAGGGTGGGAGGTGGATATGTAGGAGACAGGATTATTGAGGCTGAATTCAGATGGGAGGAAATCTGACCAGAGGAAGGTGAGAGAATTGCAAGATAACATTGGATTTCATATTTCAGCAGAGTGAGAGGAGGGCAGTCCAACTGAGAATAGGCCAGCAGTGGGCCCAGACACAAAATACTCCTAAGAGTGGACTCTTGTAGAAAGAGTTCCTTAGCATGCTTGCCTTATTTCTGAGTATATAATGGAGTCTTAAGGGATAGAGTTCTGGGATTCCTGTGCGTCCACCATGAGTAATGGGGACTTCTCCAAAGTGGAGCACAATGTGGGGCCTAGGAGTGTGTGTGGAGGCCTAGAGGCCAAAGTGGAGCCTGCAGGGCCTAGGGGTGTGTGTGGAGTCCTGGGGTAGCTATGGACAACGGCATCTGACCCTAGGGTCTCCTTACCGGGCCGGGAGAGCCTCCTTCTGAGCCTGAGAGTGGCTCTTAGGGCAGCCAGAAGGGCATGGTCAGAGGGAACTGACATACACCGCCTCTCCAGGAAGCCCTAGTTATCCCTAAGCACTGTGAATCTGGTCGAGGGACACTTTAGACTCCTTCATCCAAATGACCTCATTAATTTCCTGAAACTCTCTACCTGGACCATCATGGAGTTTGGGGAGCAGAGAAGGGAATACTGCACACAAGTCTGTCTTTTTTACCTTTGGAGCCCCCAAACCCTTCTCCTGGGCTTTGGATGAATGAATTACTTACTGAAAGACTGTGAATAGATTGAGTCCCCCCTTCCCTTGACCCCAGACCCTGTAACATTTGTGTTGGGTTGTAGCACCTAAAACCAGAGACCTGTCATTCTCTACTGGCACAGCTGATCTAGGGCTTTCTCCACATGTTGAATCCAAATGAGATCATCACTGAAGGACCTGCTGCTATGTGCCAGGCCTGGAGCTGCATGCATGTTGCTACCCCTGGGAGTGTCCAGGCTGGTGGGGGCAAAGAGGAGTAGCAGGACAGTGAGTGCAGGTGCCCAGGGGTTGTGATAGAAATGTTTGTGGGGTGCTGAGTGTAAAGCACAGCAAGTGTCCCTAGTGTGTGTGCAGGAGGGGATATGAAAACATCTAAAAGAGGTCTGGGTTGTTTGACTGCATTCCTGGGACTGAGTGCCTTTGGCAGAAATGATGTAGTCTCGGTTCCAAGGTGGGAAAAGAACCACCAGCAGGTGCAATAATAATAGAGTCAGCAGCTGGGATATGGAAGCCCTCCTTTCTCTGTGTGTGCTTGCTTGCTTTACTATGCTTTGTTTTGCTTTCTTTCTTCCTTTCTTCCTTTTTTTTGAGTCAGGGTCTAAGTTGCCCTCAAACTTGTGATCCCGCTGCCCCAGCCTCCTGAGTAGTACATCCAAATTAGCTGGGATTATAGGCATATGTCCCCATGGTAAGTTACTCTTGCTATCTTAAGTCCCACTAAACCTGAGAAGAAAGTCACCACCAATTACTATTCCTGTTTTATAGAATCGGGGTCCGGAGGCTCAGGGCAGTGAAGCCACTTCTTGTAGGTCCCACAGCTCGTGTACATGGGCTGGGATTGTACCTGGACATCCTTGACATCCTGGGGAAGCCAAGCCCTTGGGTCCCCCATGCTGCCAGGACTCAGAACACATCACCAACTGGGAGAGTGCAGCTAGAAGGCAGTGAGAAGATTAGTGGTCTTGTTTCTGTGGTAGGAAATTGAATGATAGCAGGTAAAAGCGGTTTCTAATCAGATTTCTTCCTTTCTTTTTCCTCTTCTCCATACTCCCCATACTAGTGATTGAACCCAGAGCCTTTGCATTGAGCTACAGCTGCAGACATTTTTTATTTTATTTTTTTTTAAATTTTGAGACAAGGTCTTACTATGTTGCTACATTGCCTAATCTGGACTCCAGCTTGTGATACTCCTGCTCAGAGTGTTGGTATGGTAGGCTTGCACCATCATGCCTGTCAGATCTCTTGATAGGAAATGGTTTTTGTTGTTGCAGAAAGCAGATTCAGGAATTGATTTGACCAGCTAATGTGTGTTTTTATCTCATTGGCACTGGTGGGACTGCTGAGGTTGTCTTTGGAGTATCTCTCACATAAGCCTTCCCTTTAGGGGTTTCTAGTCTTAAACAGGGTAGGGGAATATGCCCGCTGATGCTTGGTACCCTGAGCCTGCCCAGGGCTCAGGAACAGCAACCTGGGTCACTCTGGATGCATGGCTCGATGCGTTATTGCAGCACATACGTCACTTCCTGGGGGATTAAGCTCTTAAAAGCCTGCCAGCTGTTGGGAGTTTGGGGTAGCAGCAGCAACAAAGCAGGGTTTCCCTGACTGGCTGCCAGATGTTGGTGCTGAGCTGAGGCCTGGCACCCAAGGACGGGGACAGTGTTTGGGTATGCATTGTCCAACCCTCTCCCTGGGCCCTTGGAGCAGTGCAGTGGGAGTGTATGGATTGAATCAGGGTGGAAACTCCTTAACAGAGGCCACACATTCCAAATGGTGGGCCACAGGGGTGCAGACAGGCTCCTGGTCCTATCTGGCAAATGCTAATGGCAAGTTCCCTTGGGATTCTGTTTGCAAGAGTTCTGGGAAAACACCTTGAGAAGTCTCAAGTTTTTAGGAAATAGGACAGTTGAAGGAAGGTCTTGGTAGGTGATTTCTGCCCCAGGACAGTGACATCTAGATGATGGTACTGACAGATGATGTGACTTCTGAGCTGTCCACAGGCCAGGCCTCTGAGCCTAGAGCCTGGCACCTCATGATTCCCCTGCAGATTTGAGGATGTCCTGCCTGAGATGCTGCCAGAGTGGGGAATGGCCTAGGTCCTTCTCTGGGGCTCTGCTGTATGCGTGGTGCTTGGGCCCGAAGAGGGAAGGGGAGAGAAGTGGGGACCCAGTTGGGATGGGTCACAGGAGGCCTGGAGCCTGGAAGGTGGGGTTGCCATTGACCCCAGCAGAACTCAGGCCTAGAGCCCACATAGGCCAGGAGCTAGGATTGCCCCAGCTGGTCTGGGAGGGTAGGTGGGATATAAGACTTCAAGCTTTATATTTTCCGCAAATTCACTACTGATCCCTCAGCATGGAGGGTCTTGCAGAGGGGCACTGTGAACAGGCCCTAGAGACTGGGTGTGGTGGCAGATGAACATTTGATAACGGGAAATCATCATGGTCATTGCCCGTCATGGTACCAGGCTTTGCCTCCCTCAGTGTCATTCAACAATAAGAAGTCACAGAAGCCATCCACTACTGACTTCCTTGGGATGTTACAGACAGAGGAGCAGCTCTGGCTGCTTTGGGTCCAGTGCTAGAACTGCAGCCTTGGGGCAGTGGGTCCCTGGCTGGAAGCATATGCCAGCACCAGCAGGGATCATTACACCCTGGGTGTTTACCAAGTGGGTGCAGGGGAGTGTAGGGTGAAGGCCATGGGTAAACAATGAGTTTTCTGTGGAATGTGAACCCAAAGTCCAGAGAGGGCTGGGAATGGAATTCCTGAAGATGGTAATGGCCAGCCTGGATTTGCTGTTAATCATTCCCTAAACACAAAGACAGGAACAAATAGCCTGTTCCTGATTCCTAGAGCTCCTATAGCTCCTTGAAGTGCAACAGTGTGTGTTCATCACTTCCTTGGAAGTAGGGAACATGGTCTGTTGCTAAAGCAACAGGAATGCCTGCATTTGGTTTGTTTGCATCTGTGGGGTCCCTCTGGGGAGTGCCTCTGGAGTTTAAGTGGCTCACCCTGGGTGCTGGTGAGTTTTCTGTCTGGTCTACACAGGACCCTCCTGGGGATTGTTCTGTCATTTTAGAGTCTGCCTGTCTTTGACAAAGCTTTGGGGCAGTGGGAGTTGGATGCCCACTTTGGCCAAGGTTAAGAGGGAGAGATGTGCCTGTCAGAAGAGCAGGCTGCTGTGGACCCCAAGGCCATTACATGCTTAGCTGTTTCGGCTGGAGGGCTCGTGGTCCCACAGTGATGGTAGAAGCTGGGCTTTCCTTAACACAGTTTCTGCCCTCACCTTGGCCTTGGGTGGGTGTGGTAAGCAGGGATGAGGTGTCCTGGGCCACTGTCCCCCAAGCCCCTACTGTTTAGGGGTGGCGGGGGCACCATGAACCAAATAATCTCTTGAAGTTCTTCCATTTCCCTTCTTTTATGGTCTTTGTGGGGACTGCACATGGTGAAAGTCATACTTATGGTAAATGTGGGCACTTGGCAGTGAATTTCCTGACGCACAGCCATGTCATCATCCCCACTACAGCCGTGGATAGACTCTGGGACCACTCTGCCCTTTCCCAGCAACAGGCCAGGACAGAGGAATGCTGACTGACCTTATTGGAGGTCTCATGGCTGGGCTTGGAAAGGTGATCACTGTGCAGAATGGTGTGCCAGCCCCTTATCTGTCTCTCGTTCATCTTGGGACATGCTAGTCTGTCTTGCTATTTGCTTTCAGATGAAGAGGACAGGGAAGCACAGCAGTCTTCAAAATCAGAGTCTGAGGGCTGCTTTCCTCGCTTAGGAAGGGATATTTTTGTTTTTGTTTATTTGTGATACTGTGAATTGAACCCAGAGCTATTGCATTGAGCTATGTCACCAGTCTTTTACTTATTTTGAGACAGGATCTTGCTAAATTGCTCATGTTGGACCGGGACTAGAGATCCTCCTACCTCAGCTTCCCAGAATGCTGTGATTACAGGCATGTGCCACCACAACCAGACTGATAGAAGTTTTTAAGGACCCAGAAAATTTTTGTGTATGTGCATTTGTGTACTGATAACTTGTCTTATGGGGAGTTTAAAAAGAGAACTTAAATCCGCACCCTATGGGGCAAAAAAGATCTAAGTTGAAGCCCCAGTGTGGGTGACTTACTGACTTAGCAACACCCTGTCTCAAAAGATAGAAAGGGATGAGAAGGTAGCCCAGTGCAAAGGCCCTGGGGACAATCTCCCATACCACAGACATTATTAATATACTTAAGAGGAGCAATAATAAATTCATTACATATTAACGTAAATAACAGAAACATTTTCCAGAAGAGGACTAATCAGAAACAAAGCAAACCAAAAACCCCAATTATTTTCTTTTTTTTTTTTTTTTTTTTTGGTTTTTCTTTTTTTTTTTTGGTCTTTCTAAGACAGCGGGTCACGACATGACGCAGTTCAGACTGGCCTTGAGCTCACTTTGCAGCCCAGGCTGGTCTCAAACTCACACCGATCCTCCCGCCTCAGCCTCCCAGAGGCCA
>NW_004955422.1:15303929-15312212 GCF_000276665.1 Chinchilla lanigera
CTTGCCAGGCAGGCGCTTTGCCGCTGAGCTAAATCCCCAGCCCCTCCCAATTATTTTCTACAATAAGAAAAGCACCAAGTAGAATGGTGGTGTTTCATATGTTTTTTTGCAAAAGCTCATGCTATCTGGCTTGAGATCTCTGCTTGTCTTTTGTGGTATCACATGTTACATTGTTTCTGGAAAATGTGACTATATGTGGGAGAGAATGAGAGTGAAGCAGCAGTTAACTCTATAAAAGATTTTCACGTCAATTCCCCTGCAGAGGCCTTGGGGGAGCCTTTAGGTTTCCCTCGACTACACATTGAGAACTGCTAGAAGGAGCATAGGGCCAGCCTCATGGACAGGGGCTGGACTCAAAGGCCAGCTTTGTCCTGTAGCCAGGTGGCTGTTTCAAACAAGGCATATCCCTTTTCTCACCTTTCAAGACATATCTGAAGTTTAGCTGGAATTCTAGATGGTCCGCAGGTGGTCCCCATCCGAAGAACGAATGGGCCCTCTGATGCAGTCTTAACGCAGTGTGAATATGCAGGGTCATTTTCAGGCTGCCAAGTGGGGCTTCAGGAGGTTGAGGATACACTGGCAGAATAGCAGGTATGATGCAGAGTGGGATGGGCATGCAGTAGGACAGGAGCAGAAGAGGCGTTTGTGGGGTATGTGGAAAGGAGAGGTTGTCCCTAGGTTGGGCAGCATGAGCCTGGGCAGTAACAAAGGGGACAGGGAGCAGGACTCTGTTGTGGATATGAGGCCATGTCCAGATGGGGGCTGCTGGGATCCACACTGCCTAGTACAGGAGAGACCCTTGTCATGTGAATAGGGGCACTTGGGAGAGAGGATGGGGAAGGAGCTGCTACAGAGTCTGGGGAGGCCCTGATGGACAGCTGTGGGATCAGGGGCCAGGAGAGGAGACTGTCTCTGGGAGGCAACATAGTCAACAACCAGATGTGAGCTCAGGGAAGGCAGGCGGCTGACCCGTCCACAACTAGAGGAAGGGGTGGGGCAGGGAACTTTATTCGCAAAGGCGTATCGTGTCTTCCATAAGTGCATCCATATATACAGTTATTTTAAGGGCAAACATAAAACACCTTCTAATTATAGCAGTCTAATTTAAGCTGATACATTGAATCACAAAAATTCAACACTTTAACGTCTTCCCAACACACTTTGTTATTGTTGTCACAGTTTACATCTACAGTATTCATGTGTCATTTAGCAATTTTTGTCTTTTAACTTTTACCCTAGAATTAAAAGTGATTTATTCTCCACTACTACAGTAATATAGACTCTAGGTTAGACTGTATATTTGCATTTTCTAGTGGGTTCCATACTTATGCTATCATGTCACTTTTTAGTATTCTTCCATGTCAACCTAGAGAACTCCCTTTAGTATTTCTTTTAAGTTAGTACTGGTGAATTCTCTCAGCTTTTATTTGCCTGGGGATGTTTTTATAGCATTTTCATCTCCAGAGGACACTTTTGCTGTATATAGTATTTTGGGCCGGAAGGTGTTTTCTTTGTTCATTTTTTTGTTACTTTTCTTTTTTTATTTTATTTTAAAGAGAGTAATAAATGAGAAACAAACAAAAAATAGAACAGTAGCAGCATACCAGTATCATGAACATAAACAAATCAGAGCAAGAATGTTCTTGCTTTGAATGTTTTTCTTACTTTTCAGTACCTTGAATATCTCATCCCATATTCTCTTAGCCTGCCAGGTTTGTGCTGAGAAATCTGCCGATAGTGGAAGTTCCATATCTGCCGATATGGAAGTTCCCTTCTATGAAAGGAATCACTTTTTCTGCTTTTAAAGTTCTCTCCATTTTTGACTTTGACCAGAACACTTATTCAAAGAAATTATGGCTGAAAACATCCCATGTCTTGGGAAGGAAATGAACATACAGATGTGAGAAACTAAAAAAGAACACCAGAGAAGATGAACCCAAAGAGATCCACACTGAGGCACATCGTGACATGGTGTGTTGTGATGTAACCAAGAGCTAAGTCATACAGCAGTGACAGGGCACCAGGCAGCTCCTGTGAGCCACACAGAGAGGCCATTCTAGGCCATGGCCATACAGCATGTGACCTTGTGACCTTGGACTCTCCTTCCTGCTCTGTGACCCATCACCAAGAGAGGGCAGTTGGCCTCAGTATTCCTTCCTACTGGAGGTAGCAACTGTCTAGGAGGCCTCCCAGACAAGAGAGGTTGTGGGGCCTGGATGACCTCCCAGTTGTGGATGAAGGAGAGGTTGTGGGGCCTGGATGACCTCCCAGTTGTGGATAAAGGAGAGCATGTGGCATGCTGCCTGTTTGACCCCGTCCCCCTCTGGCTTGGTTCTCAGCCCACCTGCTTTCTGCTGGGTTGGAGGCTTAGGCCCTGGATGGTTTTTTTGGGGGGCTGGGAAAAGTGTATGAGAACTGTGAAGAGGAGCATGGGGACAGGGAAAGCCCAGAAAATTCCAGACTGACACTATCCCCAGGCTGCTCATGTTACCCCTAGCAGTGGAAGGTACAGCCAGCACTTCCAGGGACCTCATCAGAGGAAGAACATCCTAGCCTGGCAGAGAGTCCATAGAGTTTAAGGGAGGCCCTTGAGAAGACTTGATCTTTGGGAATCACAGAACAAATAGTAGCTGGAGGCCCCAGAGTTTTCTTATCCATCCACATGCTTTTTAGGAGACTGAAATACAGCACTGAGCACACTGGGAATTTGTTAGTAGCACACATTGTGCTTCAGTAAATGTTTGTTGAACGAGTAAATTCCTTTTAACAGAATCACTAGATGTGCCCATTCATCAGGTATGTAACTGAGCACCTGCTATATGCTGGGCTCTTTGTATATATTATTTAATTACGCCCAGCTTCTCTGATAGAAAAGAGAATCTCCATGCCTTGTCTGGGTTTATGAAACTGGAGGAAAGTGAGGCTTGAGCCTTGGGGTTTCCTGTGACTTAAGTTACGTCTTCAGTTTTTTGGTAGCAGACAGTTTTTTGGTTTAGACCTGCAGCACTGCGTTATTGAGTAGTCCTTGGCCAGGCTATGCTCCTGGTCTTTGTAACTTCATTAGTGACTTCTAAACCTGTCAGTAATGGGGTCTGTGTTTCCAGCAAGACTGATGGCGGCCTTGAGGAGGGTGAATTTACAAGGAAGAGCTGGAGTCTGTTCTGGCTGGTGGGGCAGTTCCTGCTCCTTCTCTTCCCCTGAGTGGGGTTAGGATGGAGGTTGAGGGAGAGGCTGGGAGAGGACTGTCCCTGGTGACAGGTATTTGTGTCAGGTTATTCAGAGTCAGTTCTTTGGTAACCTGATTGCATGGGATGAGAATAGAAGGGTAGGACCTGCCTCTTTCTCTGGGAGAGTGAATCCCCTGCAGGCCAATAGGCAGGCCTCTTCCCTGATACCCTTGGGAATGGACACAGGGCTGGGAGAGTGGTGGGTGGAGGGGCTGAGATTGCATACAGCTGCCCCTTCCTTTATACTCTGCTTCATTGGTTGTACTTCCTTGATAACTTACACCTGGATCCAGTGTGATCCTGTACTTGTTTCCTGCCGGCTTCCCTCTGGAAGGTCTTCATTCCAGAGTAGAGACCTTGTCTGTCTGTCGGGTTCATCAGGATGTTCCTAGTGCCTGAAGTGTGCCCTGCACATACCAACCAGGTGCTGATGAATGTGAATGTGCTGGGTACTGCCCTCACTCAAAAAATATATGTGTGTGTATATATATATATATATCAGTTTTATCAACATACAATGTACATACCATATAATTCACTCTTTTTTTGTAAAATTTATTTATTACAGTACTGTGGCTCAGACCCAGAGCCTCCACCCTGAGCTATTCATTCATTCATTCATTCATTCATTCAATTATTGATACTCAAGGTCTTCTAAGTTGCTCAAGCTGGGTCTGGAACTTGCAGTCTTACCTCAGTCTCCCAGAGTGCTGGGATTACAGGTGTGTATCACCAGGCCTGGCTGTAAATCACCCATTTAAAGAGCACAGTCCAATAACTACTAGCATATTCACAGAGTTGAGGGCTATTGCTACTCTTTTACAATGTTTTAAGCACCCCAAAAGAATCTACTTCCTGGCTTAGGCTTTGCTTATTTTGGACATTTCATAAACGTAGAATCCCTCTCCATGACCTGTTGTGACTGGCGTCTTGCACTTAGCGTGATGCCTTTAAGGTTTGTCTATGTTGTAGCATGAGTCAGCACTTCATTCCTTTTTCTTCCACTGCGTGTGAAACCTGTTTAATGTACGCATTCATCATGTGGTGAACATGCAGGTTTCCCCTACTTTTGGCTGTTATGCATCTGGCTGCTGTGAATACTCATATACAAATTTTTTCATAGACGTGTTCATTTCCCTTGGGTACTTACTCAGGAGTGAGATTGTGGGACTTATGGTAAATCTACGTTTAGCCTTTTGAGGAGCTGCTGGGCTTCTGCAGTGTAGATGAACCATTTTACCTGCCTATCAGCGGGGTCTGAGGGTACCAACTTCTCCATGTCCTCACCAAAACTTGTTATTAGCTCTCCTTTTGATTGTAACCATTCTGGTGGGTGTGATGTGGTATGTGGTTAGGTGTTTTCTTCTTTTTCTCTGCAAGGATTCAATCCAAGGCCCCAAATACCACAGACAAGCACTGTACCATGGAGACACACTCCTAGTCTAGCTTGTTGGATTTTTGATTTGTATTTCTCTTGGGGTTAATGATATAAAGCATCTTTTTAGTTGCCTATTAGAAACTTTGGTTTATTCCTTGGAGAAGTGTCCACTATTCATTTTTTGATGCCTTTTTGTCTTTTTATTATTTATAGATGAAAATTTTTTACATATTCTAGACCCAAGTCTCTTATCAGATACATAATTTGATATTTCCTCCCATTCTATGGATTCTGTTTTTGCTTTGTCAGTGGTATCCTTTGAAGTATGAAAGTTTTAAATCTTAGGGTCCCACTTTTTCATTCAAGCGTGTGTTCTATCGTCAGGTTTTTAAAATTATGGGATATTTAATATCTATAAATAATTTACCATTTTAATCATTATTAAATGCACAGTTAAGTGGTGCACATTCACCATCTTCCCTGTCCATCTCCAGAACTTTCTCATTTTCTCAAACTAAAACTCTGACTCTATTAAACATTGTCTCCCATTCTCCTCCCTAGCCCCTGGCCCTCCCATCCTACTTTCTGTTTCTATGAATCTGACTGCTATGAGATCTCGTATTAGTGGAATCGTATATTTGTCTTTTTGTGCCTGGTTTATTTCACTGAGCATAGTATGCTCCAAGTTTATCCATGTTGTAGTATGTGTCAGTATTCCCTTCCTTTTTAAGACTAATAGTTCGCTGTGTGGATAGACTGATCACATTGTCTGTCCGTCTGTACCTCCGTCCATCCATCCATCCATCCATCCATAGACACTTGGGTTGCTGCCACATTTTGGCTTGGTGCTGTGCGCATGGCACGTAGTCATGCAAATGTCTCAAGTCTCAAGAGTTTTCTAAGTGTCTCAACCCCAGGCCCATATGGTCTCGGATTCCTCAGCTGAGATCCCCTTCTTGCCCACTCACTCCATTTACGTGGCAAGAGCCTCTTTTTCTTGGATCTCAAGACAAAGCAGGATGACTGGTGTGTGTGAAAAGTTGCAAAGTGTGGTTCATATCTGGCATCCTCCAGGGAGACCAGTCTGGGTCCTGGGGCCCTAGTGAGGCACCTCACCTATAAGGGTTTCATCTAGACCAGGCCTAAGGCTGGACGCCCATGATGGAAGATGGAGAGAGTAGTGGGGGAGGGAGGGAGTGGCTCTTGCATGGTGCCATTCATTAATGGGTGGGGTCCTTCTGGCTGCATTGTGCAAAGTCTGTTGCAGGTATATTGTGGTGGGGGGGAGTTGTTCACTAACCCACAAGCAGTCCATGTTGGAGCCATTTGTTTATTTGGTCCATTGGGACCTTCCTGTTCCTGGAAAATTTGACCAGTAGCTACCTGAGAAGTCCACACTGAGTTGGTTGTGTAACTCATGTTTGTAAATTATAATGGCTACATAGAGTTTGTGGATAGTGAGTCCCATTTCATCTGCTTTCTTTTGTTTTGTTTTGTTTTTTGGTTTTTCTCCGGTACCGGGAACTGAACTCACGACCTTGCACTTGCCAGGCAGGCGCTTTTGCCGCTGAGCTAAATCCCCAGCCTCATCTGCTTTCTTCACCTGTATCTTTGGGCTGTTTTCAGCCCTGCACTCTTCCCTACTGCTGCAGGGATCTTCTCATTCAGGTGACATGTTCAAGAAGTTGCCCAGGCTGCAGTTCCCAGGCACAGGCCTGCCTTCCTTGAATCAGCTTCACTGCTTTCCAGGATCCTACCCAGTGGTATCCCCAGCAGCTCCTGAGCCCCATGCTGTCTTGGTGTCTGCCCATCCCAGTGGGAGGGTCTTACACTCTAAACTGCATTTTTTTTTTTTTTTTCTGCTTCTTGGAGAGCTTCTTCCCAAGTCATGTCTCATGAAGACTCTGCTGGCTTTTGCTGGGCTCGGTGCTGGGATCTGGGTTCCTGTGGACCCTTGTTCACACACCTTTGATTGTTTGCTTTGCTTCCTGTGACAGATTCTGGTGCTGAGCCCCAACAGGGCTCTCAGCAAGGCACTTTGACTGTTTTCCTGCCCAAGGGGACAGTGTGATCTTCCGTGTATCAGAGGCCCATACACACTTCTATCCCAGGACTCCAGGGGTGAATTCTGTGACAGGAGAGGACGTGGAATTAGCCAGAATGCAGACTGGCAGAAGCTGCTCACTCCCTGTTGGCCTTTAGGACACAGGCCCTGAGCCTCAGGCTGGAGCTGGTGGCTGACTAGAAGCCCAGAATGCTGGGCCACTTTATGCCTAGTATGTTTCTGGAGAGCTACAGAGCCGTTTCAGAATGTTCATAGTTCTGATTTAAGGGCCGGGGATATAGCTCAGTGGCACAAGCGCCTGCCTCGCAAGTGCAAGGTCCTGAGTTCAATTCCCGGTACCAAAAACAAAAAACAAAACATAGTTCTGATTTAAACCCCAGTTACAATGATGAGCACTTGTAAAAATAGACAGACCTCTGAACACTAACATTTAAAAACAGTTCAGTAATTTAGTCTCTGTTGAGTATATCAGTCAGCTTTCTGTTACTATGACAAAGTGCCTGAGGCAATTCACTCATAAAGAGAAAAGATTTATTTAGCTCACTGTTCTGGAGGTCCCGGTCCAAGATCAGGAGGCTCCATTCTGCAAGCCTGTGGTGAAGGTACCAAAATGGCAATGGTGGTTGGGGGAGTACAGGGAGAAATGGAGAGAACAGGCTCCCACAGTCTCTACTGAGGCACATCTCTAATGATCTAAACATCTCCCTCTAGCCTGTCCTCCTGAAGGTCCACAACACCTCCGAATAGCTACACCTGGGGACCAACCCTTTAACACAAACATTCCTGTGCAGAGTTTTGTGTGGACATATGTTTTGTTATTTTTAGGTGGATGCCTAGGAGTGGAATTGCTGGGTAGTATGATAACTCTCAGGGGATTTCTTTTATTTTCTACAGTGTACTTTTTCAGATAGATTAACTTTTTTATTTTAGAAACTTTTATCTTAGAAAATTACACTGCATAGTGTTACAGCCAGGACATTGACATTGATACTGTCAAAGTCAAATATGCACATGACAAGGCCTCTTCCTGTTACTCTTTCACCACTGTATACTTTTTCCCACTCTGGAAGCTCCTTAACCCCAGCAACCATGGGTATGCTTTCCTTTTCTGTAATCCTGTCATTTCAATAATTATTCAGGAATAGAATCATACAGTAACATTTGGTATTGGCCCCCCTCAGTCTCTTTCTGTAGTTCAGCATCCCACTCTGGAAATTCATCCACATTGTCATATATCAACAGTTCTTTCCTTTTTACTGGGGAACAGTGCTCCATAGTGTGGATGTTTGGGCCCACCCTTCCAAGCCATCTGGGCTGCTTGCAGTTTGGAGCTGTTGTGAATAAAGCTCCTAAGACCAGGAGTATGCAGGTTCTCTTGTGAACAGACCTTTGATTCTCTGGGACCAATGCCTGGAGTGTTGTCTCTCAGTTGTAAAGTAGTTGCATGCTAAGACTTTTTAGGAAACCATCATACTGTTTTCCACAGTGGCTGTACCATTTTATTTTCTCACCAGTGATCCAGTTTCTCTCTTTTTTCACCAAGCAATGAGAATTTGTAAAAAACTTTTAACAGTTTTCATAGGTGTATAGTCATATCTCATTTTAATTTCCTT
>NW_004955422.1:15312339-15360065 GCF_000276665.1 Chinchilla lanigera
AGCCTCCCAAGTGCTGGGATTACATGTGCTACCATGCCTGGTATCATTGTCTTTTTTGCCCTTGTTTTAATTGAATTGTTGTGGCTTTTGTTTTTACCACTGAGTTTTGTGAATTCTTTATCTATTATAGACACAGGCCTTTGTTAAGTATGTAATTTGCAAACATTTCCTCTCACTCTGTGGTTTGTCTTTGTTCTTTTACCAGGGTCCTTTACAGAGCTTAGATTTTAAACCTTAATATGAGATCCTGCTTAGCATTTTTTCTGTGTGTAGATTACACTTTCAATAACAAGTCTAAGAATGTGTTGCCTGATCCTGAAAATTTTCTACTTTTTTCTAGAAGTTTTTTAGTTCTACAAGTACAACCACGATTCATTGTGAATTATTTTATATACAAGGCATGTAGCTTAGGTTGCTGTTCATTATTTTTCCTCTGGCTGTCTGGTTGCTCTATCACCAGTTGTTGTAAAGTCAACTTTTTCCTTTTGAACCATGCTGGTACCTTTGCCAGAGACCAGCTGGGTTTCTTGGTGTGTTTTGTATGGGAGCTCTGTTGCTGTGTGTCCTTCTCCCTGCACCAGAGCTAGGCAGCCCCAATGATTGTAGCTAAATAATAAGCCTGAAATGGGGTAGTCTAATTCTTCCTCTGTTCTTCTTTTGCAAATTCTTGTAATTCGTTCTACTTTGCCTTGTCATGTAAAATTTAGAACCACAGTGTTGATATCTACACAGATGTCTTGCTGAGATTTTAGAATTGTGTTTAGCCTTTGTATCAGTTTGAGACAAATCAACATCAGGTGTTGAGTTTCCCAATCTATGAACATAGTTTATCTCTTCATTTATTTGGATCTTCTTTGATTCCTTTCATCACTGCTATGTAGACCCGGCATAGAAACATGTTCTGTTAGACTTACACTTAAGTGTCTCTTTTTTTTTTTTTCAAACAACTACAAGTGGAATTATATTTGTGATTTGATTTTCCAAATATGTGGGAATACAACTGATTTTTATATGTAGATCATGTATCTGGGGACCTTGTTCAACTCATTTATAATTTCTAGAAGTTTTTTGTTCTTGTAGCTCCCTTGTGGTTTTCTTTGATCATGCTGGGTACAAATAGGCATAGTTTTCTTTCTTTTCCAGTCTGTATGTTTTGGGTTTCCTTTTTTCTTTTACCTTATCGTACTTGTCTGAGTGTTTTGTAAATAAAAGCATTGAGAGCAGCCATCTTTGCATTGTCGCTGATAGTAGAGGGCAAGCACTAAGTCTTTCACTTTTAGTATAATAGCTGATTTTTTTTGTGGATGTCTAGGTAGTCTTTAATAAGTTGAGGAAATGTCTGTCTGATTTTCAGGAGAGTTTTGCTCACAGATAGATGCTGAATTTTATTAAATGCTTTCTCTGGATTGCATAGATTAAACCAGCCTTATGTCCCTGGAGTAAAGCCCACTTGCTCATAGTGTATATTTCTTTTCATATATTTTGAATGTTATTTGCTAACATTCTGTTAAGGGTTTCTATGTCTCTATTCATGAAGAGTACTGATCTATAGTCAGCCTCTCTCTCTGTGTCTCTGTCTCTCTCTCTGTGTCTCTCTCTGTCTGTCTGTCTGTCCCTTTGTCTCTGTCTATGTCTGTCTGTCTCTCTCCTCCCCTCTCCTCCCCTCCCTCCCTCCCTGTCACTCACTGTCTGGTTTTGGTATTGTTGCCAGTTGGCATGGTTCCTTGCTGTAGTAGAAAGACAAATTAAAACCAAGGCATAAATTTATAGGATAAAGCTTTACATGAAAAGTTAGAAGAAAGATAGAAAAAGACTCCAGCTTAGGTAGCTAGAGGGGCACATTGATACAGGGGTTCAGACTGGCCTATCTGCAAAGGCAGAAGGTCAGCTTTCAAGGGTTAGCTGGTGGGCTGGGGTCCAGTTAATCACTGCCTCAATCCTCATGTCAGAGTTCTGGAGTCTTGATAGCTGAGAGATGGTCTCACCCCCAGGAAAGGATAGTCTCTCTCTGAGGTGGTCTCAGTCATATGGGGCACCACCCTTTCTGGAATCCAGGTGGTTACAGGTTTATGACAATGACTCCAGGCTTCAGGGAATAGCTGAATGCCCCTGTAAACCTCTTAGCATTCTCAACCTTGAAGGGTGATGAGATCATGTAAATTCAGTGTTAATCTAGCCTATCCAGCCAGATTTCCTAAATGATCAAAACATCCCAGTGCATAACTGAGGAAAGATTGGACCCAAGATTTACAGTAACAAAGGTTACAAAATAAATCAAGCTTTATTCTGCTTTTAGTTACCTATTGGGCATCTTTAGGCACAAGTGAAGAGTTACGGTTCTTAGCAAGAATAGCTGACCATCCCAGGACAGTACACAAATCATGCTTTCTGTGAGCAGCAGGTAAGGGACCAGAATTCTGCCAGTTTCCCATCCCCATGGTGGTCTCTGACTGTGTCATGTCTGCATCAGTACCAGGGTACCACATGCTCTGTACAATGAGCTAGAAAGTGGCGTAGCCTTTTTTTTCCTGAAAGGGATAATGTAGAGTTGGTCTTAATTCTTCTTTCAATCCTTCATGGCCCAATAAAACCTTATGAGTCTAGCAATTTATTTTTCTTATAAAACTGGGTGTTTTAAACTAATGAATTCAATTTCCTTAACAGTTATGTGGAATTATTCCAATTACCTGTTCATATTGGGCAAGTTATTAGTTTGTGGATTTGGGAGAATTAGTCTGTTTTGTGTGTTTTCAGATGTATGTGTGTAGAGCTCATCCTGTTGGTATCTGTGGTGAGGCTTTCTGTTGTGGGTAACTCTGGCTTTTCTCTTTTCTCTTTATCAGTCTTCCTAGGGTTCTGTCAAGTTAATTGACTTTTACATTGGTTTCATTGAATTTTCTTTATTATTATGTTTTTCAATTTTTTTCTGTTCCTATGTTCTTGTATTTAAAAATGATTTAGTTGACTTTTTTCTCATTTTGGTGGTACGGTATAACTCAACACATGTACATAGTATGCAGTGATCAAATCAGGTCAGTTTCAACATTTCTGTCTTCACATATTGTCATATCTATGTATTGGGAACCTTCAAATTTCTGGTTATTTTGAAATGTTTAGTTTTAATTAGTTTAATTATGTGGACAATAGTTGGTGTTATACATTGTGCTATCTAACCTTAGCTTAGGCCTGTTCTCCCCACCCCTCATGTTTTGGTACCCGTTATTCTCCTCCTCACTATCTCCACTCTGCCCTACCCTTCCTAGCCTCTACTAACCTCTGTTCTACTCTCTGCTTCTGTGGGATCACCTCTCTTCACTTCCTCAGGTGAGTAAGAACCTCAGCTTCCATGCCTGGCTCATTTCACTTCATGTGAAGTCCTCTAGTTCTACCTTGCTGCAAATGCTTGCCTAAGTTTTGCTCTCCTTTCTCTAGCTTCTTGAAGTAGAATTCAAACCTGATCTGAGACTCTTCTTTGTTTTTAATGTGTGCATTCAGTGCTACAAATTACCGTAATTAAAAAGAACATATGTTCTGTTGTTGGGTGGAATGTTCTATCAATGCAGTCCCCTTGGTTGGAGATATGGAACTCTTCTGTGGCCTTGCTGATTTCCCTGTCTTGCATGCTTTGTCAGTTGTTGAGAGACTTGTTGAAGTCTCCAAGTATAAGTGCAGATTCTTCCCCTTCAAATTACCGTTTTATGAGTTTCAGTGTGCTCTGTGGTGATTTTCTTGTCCCTGAAGTCTACTTTACTTAATATTAATATACCCATGCCTGCTTGCTCTTGAATCGTGTTTGTATAACGTATTTTTCATCTTTTGACTTTCATCTTGCCTGTCAGTGCCCTGTGAACCTCATATAAATGTGTCTTTTAAAATCTATTGTGCCAACCTCTCTTTTAATTGCGTATTTAGACCATTTATATTTGTTGCAGTTATTGATATGTTAAAGCTTATGTTTTTGCAGTTATTTCTGTTTTATTTTTCTTGCCTTCATGTGGGTTATTTGGACATTTTGAGTTCTGTATTTTCTGTATTGAGTTGTGTTTTTGAGTGCATTTCTTTGAACAGCTTTTAAAGTGGTTGCTCTAGGCATTATATATATCTGACTTTATCACCATCTATTGTGATATTAATTCAAGTAAAATGTATTCCTTTTATGACTCTTCATCTTCTCTCATTTATTATTATCAAATATTTCCTCTTTGCCCATTTAGAAACACATCAGAATGGGTTATAATTTTCAATGAACTGTTAGGCATAATTTAGGAAACTTGACAAGGAAAGCCTCTCATATGTACCGTATTTTTTGCCTACTGTATCTTTTTTTCCTGATGTTCCAACATTGCCTTTTTTATTGTTTCTGTTTGGAGAGGTTTCTTTAGCCATTATTTTAGAGCACATCTGTTGGTGACAAATTCTTAGTTCCTTTCATCTGAGAAGATCTTGATTTTTCTCTTTGTTCTTAGACTATATTTGTTTAATAGAATTACACATTAATAGTTTTTCTTTTTCATCACCTGACAAATGCTACACCACTTTCTTTTGGCCTCCATGTTTTCTGATGAGAAATAGAGTTATTCTAATTGTCTGTCCCCTGTATGTAAGGTTTCATTTTCTCTGGCTACTTTCAGGACTTTTTTTTGGGTCATTAGTTTTCAGAAGTTTAATTATGGTGCATCTTGCTGTGAATTGTCTTGTATTTATACTGTTTTGGATTCATCATCTTGTTGAATCTGTAGGTTTGTGTCACTTGCCACATTCGGATAAGTTTTGAGTACTTTTTCTGACCTTTTCTCTTTCTTCTCACCTTGCAGGATTCCAGAGTTGCATGTTATATATTTTGTTATAATATCACAACTCCGAGTCTCTTCTTATGTTCAGTCTGTTTTTCTCTCTGTTGCTCAGTTTGGGTGGTTTCTGTTTTTCCATCTTCCATTTCACTATTTTTCTCTATGCTTTCTGTTCCACAGTAGAATCTATCCACTAAGCTTTTTATTTCAGTTACTGTAGTTTTAAGTTCCAGCATTTCCATTTGGTTCTTCTTCCTGTCTTTGCTTTCTTTGCTGAGATCTTCTATTTCCTTGCTGTATCTTCTATTTTATCTTCTGTTTCCAGCCTGTTTGTAACTTCTTACGGCAAGGTTGTTATCAGCTACATTAAACTTCTCTCACTTGCCTTAGTGGCATCAACTCATGGTCTTTTCCCAGTTTGAGATCTTGCTGATTCTTGGCATGATGAGTGATTTTTCTACTGAAGCATGGACATTTCTGTTCTGTGCTATGAGATGATGGATTTTATTTAAACCTAACTTCTTGCTTAGCTAGTGTTTTCTGATGCTGCCTCCACGGGGAAGCTAGGTCAGGGAACCACCTCACTCCTGCCAGGTGGAGGTGAGTCTAGGTGCCCCGACTGGCCTCTGTTGATGCCCATATGGAGAGGCTCCTGTTGCTGCTGGGAGTCCTAGCCTTCTATGTGATCTCCGGTGACACTGGAGTGTAGGGGTAGCCTTGCTAATATTGAGCAATCATGAACATCCTGATTCTCCAGTTGCCATCTTCTGACCTCAGCCTGTATGTGAGGAACAGTGCTGTGACTGCCAGGCAACTGTGGAGTTTGAGACTGCCCATGTAGGCTACACCAACACTTGGGGTGAAAGGCGAATTTGTTACTGATGCTGGGATGCCCTAACTTTCTGCTTTGGCTTACTTGATGCCACCCTGGCAGGGCTTGAGGTACCTGGTTACCCATAAGCAGGGAGGAAACCCTGTTCAGCCTTGCTGCTATGCATGGGGTGCCTCCTCTAAGTATCTGGCTGGCTGGGGGCAATTATTGCCCAAATGTCTTGTCTTGGGCTGCCCTTCTGGTCCTTTGACTAAAGAGGCCATGCTTTTTTGTGGTTTTCCTCTGCCTGCTGGGGTCTCTAGGTTTCTGGCTTATGCAGCTCTATCTCTGGAACATGGAGCAGTCACACAAACATCCCTGGCTGCCCTGCCTTCTTACTTGCCTTTCAGGGGTGAGTTTGCTTTGTGTACAGCATCTGGATAGCTGGCCATACTCTGTGTGAGGAAGAGGGGCAAGTCTTCCATCTTCCTGCAAGCAGGAGCATAGCCTCTGGCTTTCAGCTGAGAGGAACCAGAATGTGCATGCAGTTTGAACATGGCCCTCTTAGCAGCCATGTCTGATGATACCCAGGCTTTCTTGTGTCTTCCCAGGTCTGGAGACCTGCTGTGGCCACTCCAGGGTTTAGGCAGCATCTGTTCCAGAAAATCTTTCTGTGGAGTTCCCCCTGCCACACTTCTGGTGAGTGAGAGTATGGTTCCCTTGTCCTTAGTACCTCTAACCATGGCCATGGCCTATGTTTGGGCCACCTCACCCCCTTTGCACTGTGGTCAGGGAAGCATCAGTTCCTGAAATTGGACCACATGCTCATATTGAGTTGGAAGAGTAGGGACAGGGTTGTCCTTGAGGGCAGGGAAACAAAGATTCCCCTGGTACCTACATGGCATACAGGTGTTGTGATGGGTGAGGGCTTACAGGGACTTAAGGCCCCAGCCCTTCTCGTCTGTTCTGTGGTGTCCTACCTACGTGTCTTTGTCAGATTCAGTGTGGCTGTAGACAGGTGGGTGGTGGAGGTGCCTCCAGCACCTTTGCCATTGCTGTGTGTGCCAGGCTGCCCCTGTTAATGCCTGATGCAGGAAAGCTGTCAGGAAGCCCTGGGTCTGTGTGTTTCACAGTCTGTATATCCTGAGCTCACATCTAGTGCCTGTGTCCTTTTCACCAACTGTCCACTCTGGTCCTCATGATACCATCTTCCTTATTATGTGGGTCATGACAGCACTGGCTGAATATCTTTATGATCTTGACCTTTGTTGTGCCTGACTCCATGAAGAAAGTGAAATTGTCCTCTTCTCAGTGAGAAGCAAGCTCTCGCCAGCTAGACTCCTACTTGTGGTCCCCTGAGTGTGAATAGTTCCTCTGGCCTGCCTGGCCACATACGGGGCTCTTTCTGGTGCATGCATGGCCCTGCCTCTGGAGTGGCCCTGTGCACCAGGGACTGTAAAGCTGGGTGTGTATGCTCCAGATTTCCTTGGCCATTTTCTCAACCTGCCTAAGCAACCACCTTAGGTGTTTTTCCTAATTGTCACCCAAAAAATGACAACTCATTATGTGGCAGTGCTGCTTGTTCTCATGTGTGTCTGTGCCCCTGTTCTGTGTCCCCATGAGACTATGTGCCCGGGGCTTACATACACAGCAGACAGGAACAGAACATGATAACCACTGCCCCAGAGCCCTGGCCCTGGTTGCCAACAGCTCTGGAAGTGCCTCCCATCTGGTTTTTCTGCCCAAATGCTACAGGTCAGCAATCCTGACTGAAATCATCTGGATCTTTCCCATGCTATTGCTTGACTCTTCTCTGCAGGTCTCCTCCTGTGTGTCTGCAGCCTTGAAGCTACTTCCCAGTCTCTGCTGCCAGTGCCCCCCCTTTAGGGTGTAGATAGATAATTGGGGGTGGGGGGGCTCCATAGAAGACCATGTCTCCATCATTCCCCCTGTCCCAGCCGTGTGGACACAGCCTGTTTCCCATGTTCCCTCCCATCCTGGGCTAATGCTGAATGTTATCCCTTGGTAGGAGTCACCTGGACAATCCATGGTACCTGTTCATGTGGATAGGAGGATATGGGACCCTAGAGTAGAAGATGCCCACCCTTTATTCTAGAGGCAGGGTGGGCCTAGGAGGGAAGGAGAACATGTGGTCTGCAGTTGACCACCTCTGACCTGCTTGGGCCTGGGCCTCACCAGCAACTACACCTGATGGATGGAGGTAGAGCCCAAAGACCACAGTGCAGTGAGTTTTGGAGCTCATGGTTTAGCCCTGGCCTGGCCTCCCGAGCCTCAATCTGTATTAAGCCCTTTTTCCTTCTGGCATCCTCAGAAGATGACATTTGACCATTAGACTGCTGCTTCTCCTTGTCACCTTGATAGATGTATGATAACAAGACACTGCAGTGCTCTGTGACTCTCCAGTTCTTCACCAGGGAGCCGCCATTAATACCCAGATGGGACAGCACTCGATTTCAGAACATTCATCCTCGTAATGGTGGTCGCTAGTGTCATTGAGAGAAGCAAGGAGAAACCCCATCCGTGCAGCCAGAACTACATGTATTTCAGGGTCAGTCTCCTGGCTGGGATGTTTCTACTACTGTACTGATCTCCAGAACGGGACAGGGATGGTGGTCTTTGGGAAAACCAGTCCCCAAAAGAGTATCCTGGTGGTTTTCAGCTTTGAGAAGGATGAGAATCCTGCATCATGTGTGGGGCAGGTTTTTAGCTTGGGATGTTGGTCCTCTGGAGCCTGAGGTAGGCTTGGGACCAAAGTGAGGGAGAGCCTGTTTAACCAGGCTGAGGTTATGTGGGCTTTTCCCCACCTCAGCTCCTGCTTGTATAGCCTCAGGTGGGCCCATTCTGCCCTTTCAAAATACCCTGCTCCCCTGGTGGCCTCCTGATGTCTCAAGGCTTCCAATTTCCCCATAGGACCTGTGTGCGGGACCTCATATCCCTAGGCCAGGCTGCAGTCTCATTTTGCAATGGAGCATTGACCGCAGGATAAGCCTTGCAGGGTCCTGGGTTTCAAGCTTTGCGTACTGATCACCTCTTGCTGTCTCAGAAAAAAAGAGGAAAATTGCCCTCAGGGGGTAATTCAGTTAGTAGCCAGGATGTCACATAATTAGCACTGGAAGGGTTCCACTTTGGAGTAATGGAATTAATTTACAACGGTGCTAATTCCTGTTGATGATTGAAGATATTAGATCAGATGAATTGGAGGACCGTGCCTTCCAGAAGTGTACTGTGTTATTGTCTCAAATTATTTTCACCACTTGTGGGTATAATCAGACTCCCCACCAATGGCTCATCAGACACATAGCAGGCTTCTCATATTCTATGTGGTCTTCTTGGTGAGGGAGATGGCGGTGAGATTGGCAAGGGTGGCCTGAGCAGGGACTCTGTTCTGGGAAGACACTTGAGCATGTATCCCCAAAAGTAGCATCTGGTATACATTGTTTTCTGTCGGCCCATGAACTATGGCTCTCCATCCAAATCTTGGCAACTTCCTATTTCTGTAAATAAAACTTTAGTTTGTTAATTGTCTTAAAAACATAAATTATACCATTTTAATCATGTTTAACTGCATAATTCAGGGACCTTAAGCACATTCATCTCTAGAATTATTCATCTTCCCCATAGAAAATTCTGTCCTCATGAAATAATAGCTCCACATCCCCGCCCCTAGCACCCCCATTCTTTCTGAGTCAGTATATGGATTTGATTCTTCTAGGGAGCTCATATAAGTGGAATTGCACAATTGTTGTCCTTTTATATATGACTTATTTCCCTTAGTGTGTTGTCTTCGGGGTTCATCCATGTTGTAGTGGGCCTCAGAACTACATTCCTTTCTCTGACTAAACGATACAGCATTGTATGGCTGTCTAGTTTTGTCCATTTTGTCTGTTAGAAGTTGGTGGACATTTGGACTGTTTCCACTCTCTGGCTTTCCTGAATACTGTTGTTTTGACCACTGCATGTGTTTTTGTGAGGATGCATGTTTTCCTTTCTTGTGGGTAGATACCCAGGAGTGGAACTGCTGGGTCTCACGGGAGCACCATTTTATGATTTTGAGGAACTGCCACCTGTCTTCCAGAGCTGGATGCCACCTTCCATTCCCACTGTGATGACCAGGGCTGCTGTGTCTCCACCCTTGCCAGTGCGTGTTACTGAGCCTCCTGTCCTCATGGGTGTGAAACACTGTCTCATTTTGAAAGATTTGAGCATCAACAGCACACTCAGTGCCATGGTGGGCTCTGTGTCCATCCTGAGTCCCCTCTTTGTCCCTGAGGAGCTTGTGGACTGACTGGAGGATGCCACTTATGAAATGTCATATGTGGCTTTGCTGAAGAATTGAGTCTGCAGAGGCTTGAGTTCAACCCAGTGCAACTATGGTATGTCACCCAAGGAGACGCCACTGGATGTTAGCACATCCCCAGGTAGAAGCTACTTTACTGGGGACAAAGTGACCGCCTGCACAGGACTTCAGCACAGTTTATTGCTGGACACTTCCTTACATGCATGCTGGTGAGAAGTCTGTCCTCAGGGTATCAGTGTTGGAGCCAGGGAGCTTATGAGGCCCAAGTGGTTCTTGGCCCACACTCATGGAGGGAGCTGTCTTGGCCAGAGGTGCCATCTGAAACTCCTTCAGTGTCCTCAGGCCTGATCCTTCTGCTTGGACAGCTGGGGGAAACAGGCTGGACTCCACTGAGGTTCTATGGTTAACACACTCACCTGAGGTGACCAGAGCAGTGTGTCCAGGTGGGGTGAGGGGAGCCCATGGAGACTCCTGGAAACACAGACCGGTAGAACTACGGCTGGCCAGAGGTCACTTGGTGACTTCCCCCTCCCCCATGGACACTAAGGCTCAGACAGTGCACATGTCCTGTTGTGGAAGAGATGAGACTTTGGGTCCCCGGTTCTTTGTCCAGCACCAGTGGCCTCCAGCTGCACCTGAGAGCTGGGAGAGCAGCCATGGGGAGAGGGCATTTTGCCTCAACTTGCCTGTGGCCCTGCAGGAGGAAGGGGGTGCAGGGGCTATGGGTTGGGAGGGAAGAGCCTGTGTCCTGTGGGGAGGTGCCAGAGCCCATGGCCTGCATGCTGATTGGCACTTCTGGGGTGGCAGCAAAGCCATGGACCTGGGAGTAGGGGACAATTTCCTCAGTGCCAGGCTGCCCTCTCCTGCCAAGATGTGGTCTGGGCAGCAGGGTGCGTGGCAGAGCTGATCCACAGCCTGGAGACCAGAACCTCAGGGATGTGATGGCCACGTTCCATGGAGCCACCCTGTGGGCCCCCTGTTAGCCATCTCAGTGGCCATTCAAGAGCACAGTTCCCACGTCATCCCAGGTAGGACCATGTGGCACCTACCCACCTGGGGGAGAAGGCACGGTGTGTACCTAGGTAGGCAGCAGGTGGTCAGGCTCCCATTAGCTCCTGGCCACACTTCTTAGAGAGGAACAGGTACCTGATCTGCAGAGAGCAGTGTGGGATCCTGAGCAAAGCACCATCATCACACTTTAGTCTCTGCCACCCAAGGTGTTGAGGACATGGGCTTCGTGGGAAGTGTGTAGTCACTGGGGACTGTTCCTTGACAGAATCTAAAGGCTCTGAGTCACAACACATTCTGGCTACAAAGGAGGAAACTTGGGCTATGTATGTCAGGAGGAAGAGCCACTTTTTTTGCTCTCTGTGATAACGGAGGGACACTGTCCCCAGGGGCACTCTGCTGGGGGTTGGGAGCCCTGTTTGTAGACATGTGAACTCCTCTGTATCTGCAGAATTTTGACTTCTGGAGGTGACAGTAATGACACACAGAGGTCAATGGCATTGAAGGAAGATTTTATCAGCTTCTTGAGAGCAGTGGCACTGGATCATGTAGGGCACGGGGTAGCACCTGGGTTGGTCTGCAGCAGAAGGAAGAGCTGGGGTTTTGTGGGGGTCCCCATGGATCCATCTAATCCATCTGGTGACCTTTGGTGGGGGTTGAAGGGACCCTGGTTGCCTGGTCCCAGACCCAGGGATGGTGCGGGGCAGAGGAATATGGCTTGGTGTGAGAGGCAGAGATGCAGTGGCTGGGTTGTGGTACAGAGGCAGCTCCTAAGTGAACCATCCTTTGTAGGAGTTAGCCTGGGAGGGGTAGTCTCTCCCCAGCTCTGCAAGGTCCCCAAGATGTCATAACATTGTAAGATGCAGAAAATAGAAGCAGGCTGAATACAGTTTGCTTATTTGCAAAGCTCCTGTGTGTTTCAATGGGAAGTGCAGGCTCAGGAGAAATGGAGACAGGGGAGGGGGTAGCATTTGCAGAATGAAGGGCAGGCGGGATGCTCAAGTGTGTGCCATCCTCATGCCATGGCCAGTCAGATGCCAAGAGCAGGTACCAGAGACACAGACTCTATTACAGTCAGAAGCACCACTCAGGGTGCAGGCCCCAGATGGTGCCAGCAGTACTGGGAAACAGTCCCATGGTGAAGGCAGGACTTCTCTCGTTTGTGTGCTGCTTCTGTCTGTGGGCTTTAATCCAGACACCCTGCTCCTGGGAGAGCAGAGTGAAGTTGTGAGCTGCGGGACTCCTCAGGTGTCATTTTTAGTAGTGAGGAATGGGAGCAAACTGTTCTCCAGAACCAGGGGATAGAATTGAGGCGTGCTTGTGTCAGTCACAGAAAGATGTTGACTGCTGACACCTGTGGAGCTGAGGACACTAAGGGTGCAGTGGGGAGAGAAACAGTGCTGAGGAAGGGAGTGATGCAGCATAGCTTAGGCAACATTCATGCATTCCTTCATCTACCTGTTCAGCATGGACGCATCAAGCCACTCAGCTGTGTTCCTGCCTTGCTGAGCCTGTATGTACAGAGTTACTGCAGTCACAGAATTGGGATAGAATGTATGGGAAAGGACAATAACCCAAGTGGCCTGTGCGTGCCTGTGTATTACATAGTTTGTGTGTATTCCTGTGTAAGAGACAAGGAAGCTGCTTAGGGAAACTGTTGGGAGGAGCCAGTTAAGTCTGTTCTCCAAGCTATATGTTAGGGGTTGGAAGAAACTTTTAAGAAAGGAGCTGTTCTGTCTGCTGCCTAGTTCCATAGGGTCTGGGATGGCTCAAAATTTGGATTTTTCTTGGGGCCATGGGGCCAGCGATGAGTTCAGTGGAGAAGATCCTGGGATGTGAACTGGACTGAGAATACCCCAGGGGGAAGGATGAAGCCTCACATAGAACCAACTTTTGCAGGCTGCAGGCTGCAGGCTCGGTCGTGGTACACTGGGCTGTATTTGGAAGTAGTCTGCTAGGAAATGAAGCCAGACCCTGGGTCCCCAGCTCCCCTCCAGGGCCTTCCCATCATTCCTCTGCAGGGCTGGGGTGAGAGGGCTTTGCAGGGCTGGAGTGCATACTGTAGGCCATGTTGGAACAGACCCCCTGGTCAGAAGGCCAGGGCTGGCCTTTGTTCCTGTCATCCTACTCCTGCTGTCATCAAGGCTTCCAGAGTTAGGTGGTAGGTTTCTTAGGCTCAGAGCTGAGCTGTAGTGGGGCAGTGGGAGGTGACAGGTGTGGTGTGGTCATCACTGCACCTCTATGTGTATGGCTTTGGGCTTCTCCAGGCAGCCTTGTCTAGGTGTTGGTGGGTGACAGGGGACAAACTGCCTAGAGCCTGTTTCCAGAGGGCAATTATAGAAGTCACCAACTTGCCCTTCCTGACCCTCAGTCCTGGGTCCGAGGAGGCCAGATGGCAGTGTGCTGGAGCTGTGGCGGGCCTGATGTGGGATGGCAGATACAACCCTGTCTCCCTGGAAGCCTGGCTCTGGGGTGCCAAGGTACCTCTTCCTCCTGCCTCTTGCTGTTCCTGCAGTGAATCACAGTATGTCCACCTAGTCCCTTGCTGCCCCAAAGCCTGGACGTAGGGCTGGGACATCTACAGGTAAAGGGGGAGTAGGTCTCCCCTCTGGATCAGGGTAGTTTAGGCAACTGGAAGACAGCAGCCAGGCTCCAGCCCAGCCAAAGGTGATGAAGCAGATTCCCACTGTCTCCAAGCTGTGTTACCAGGCGACCCTCAGTGCAGATGTTTGTGGCAGATTGACACACAGCTCCTACAGCTGTCATATCCTGATCCTAGCACCTGTGTGGCCCAGGGTGGAGCTCTGCAGATGTGACTGAGATTCTTGCAATGTGCGATGGTCGTGGACAATTCCGCTAGGGCTTTGATGTTATCCCAGGTATCCTCAGGTGTCTGCCAGGGGCGGGGTAGAAATGTGGTCACCGCAGAGGAGGAGGCTATTTGGAGACAGAGGCAGAGCCTGAAGTGACGGGGCCATGAGCCCTGGGGTCCCCAGGAGCTGGAAGATGCAGGAAATCCTGTTCCTGGAGCCTTCAGGGGAGTGTGACACTGATCACCCTGGACTTCAGGCTGGAGAATCTGATTTCAGATTTCTGGCTTCCAGGATTGGGAGGGAGTAGATTTGTTTCATTTGTGGGGATTTATGATGACAGCTATGGAAACCACTGCAAGATGTTAACCCAGCATTTTCCCTCATCGAGCAGTGGCTGCATTTCGTGTTGTGGGCACTGAGAAGGAAGGGAGACAAGCTGTCACGTGTCTGGGGCTCAGGGTTCAATCAGTTTATCTTGATGACAGGGCTGCTCACTATGAGAAGGGCAGCTCAGAAGGCCGCAGCCTCATCCCTGTGGCTTTAGGAAGCCAAAGGGATCCTGAGAGGGGAAGTGTACAGCATGGGAAGCTGGTTCTGAGAGGTTCCTGCTGGGCTCTGAACGTCTGTCCTTTGCACAAGAGTGGACAGGCCTACTGTTGTCCCTTCCTGGGGCTGCCACCCCCACCTGTGGAAACACCGGGGGTGTTTAATGCAGGTGATACTTCCTCCACCAATGCACGCAGCACACAGCCACCTGGACTGGCTTCAGCTCCTGCGCTTTATCTGGCTGGTGCCGGATTTTGGTCTTCAGTTCCTTCCCATTATCTGCTTGGGCCACTGCAGCATCTTCAGCATGACCCTCACAGGTCATGATAGACCCGCAGTTTTAACACTGGACATGAGTTGTTCTTGCTTTATGGAAGAGAAAACTGAGGCAGGAGGGGATCAGAGCTTGCTAGTCCCTCTGCACACAGGACCATCCTCAGGCACGATGTGAGCCTCAGTGGCCCTATTCTCTCTGGCCTGTGAACTGCTCTCCCTGCACCATCCTGTCCCTCAGCTACTGGGACCTCTGTCCTTGGGGATCCTCCTCTTCCAGCTTTGAAGGTCCCTGCATGGACCCCTCAGCTCTGATCTTGGAAGCTGCTGCAGCCTAGGACAATGAGGAGCTGTAGGAACGAGCATGGTGTCTGGCTTTGCCTTCCTGCTCCTCCCTGGTGCTGCCTCCCACGAGTTATGACTCAGGTACTCAAATTAATGTGGGAGACTTGGTCCCCTGGAGCTTGAGGCCAGGAGGACCGATGGAAGGAGCATCCTAATGTGTCAGAGTCCCAGCATTTGATGTCCTAAGAAAAGAGAGGTAAGAGTTTTGCTTTGGCTTTAAAACCAGACCTGAAAACATTTTTAGGTACTTTGTTTACATTGCGGATTTAAATTATCATCCAGAGGAAATGGACAGAGTAGGAATCTATTTTTTTTAACTGGCTTACCTCACGCTTCTGCAGTAGACCACGTTGGTTAAACTCTGCTTTAACAGTTAAGAGTTTCAAAGACCAACTTGTAGGATGAAAGAGCATTTTTACAATTACATGTTGTCTTTATCTTGGCGCTTCCTGGTAGCCAAGACAAAAAGGGACAGATAGGATAATGACATTATCTGTTCTGATACCAGTGCATGTAGAGAGCAGGTTTTTTTGTTTGTTTGCTTGTTTTTTTTTGGTGTTCTAGTCTAGGAGAATGATTTTCAAATGACAAGATTACTAGGAAAAAACAGTAGTTTCCAAACACAACCTCAGTGACAGCTGAAGACATAAGGAAAACCACTTAGAGATGAACACTAAACGAGGGTGGCTTGGTGTGTTGCCCTGTTTTGAAGTGGTTCTAATGCGGGGCTTGAAGAACTGTGGGCAGAGGTGACTTGGGCAAGTGGAAAGCTTTTCTTCAGGACGGTGAAAAGAAGACTGAGGGCGAATCAGCCACAAAACATGCGATTGCGTCTATGTGACGTGTCCCACTGCACAGGACACAGTGTGCAGAAAGTTGATTCGTGGTCACGGGGAGCTGGAGGGAGGGCGGGGAAGCAGAGAGGTGGTGGCTAAGGGGCTTGACGTGATACAAATGTTTGAGGATCAGTTGTGGTGATGAATGCTCACTGGGTTGTATTCTTCAGGTGGGTGGGTCATGTGGTGTAGGAATTCATCTCAAAACTAAAAAGAGAGACAGTTGACTGACACGGCTGCTGTGTGGACGTGGTTCTGGGTTGATACCAAGAGTAGTTCATCTGCTTGGGACATCTTGGGGTGCTGCTACTGTGAACCCCTAGGGCTGTGACAATGCTGGAGAGCCCTCGTGTCCAGTTGCTGCCAGAGTGTACCCTCCTCTCCATCCCTTGGGTCTGTGATGGGCGCTGTTCGTGTACTTGAATCACAGGGGTGGGAGAGCAATGGGGATCCAGTCATATTTTGTTACCAGGAGACCTGAGGCATGGGCTTCAGGAATGGAGCAGATTGGAACCCTGTGACACACAGAGCCCAGGCCAACGTATGGCAGTAACTGAGCACAGTGAGTTACAAGCTGGTGTCCTAGGGCATCTGAATTTACTGTGGCTTGTAGATGCAATCTACTGGGAAGGTGACACTAGCGGGGTGTTCATGCAAAGAAAATTAGAGGAGGTAAATATGCACAGACGAAGAGAACTTTACAGCACAGCCAGGACGCTTCTTGTGCATGAGACTTGGATGAGCCCGGATCATTTGTAGATGGTTTTACAGAACAGCCTTGGGGCGGAGGCTCGCTCAGGCTTGTGGAGCAAGGACAAGGCGGCTCTGATGTCTGTCATCGCCCTTGGGTTTGTGGATAAAACTTCAGCTGCATTTCAGTGAAGCCCTGAAAGTAAAGTAGAACTTGCTGATCGCCCCCTTTTCTTGATAAGGACAGGGGATAATCAGAGAATGTAACTCGCCCAAACAAGCAGATTGTAATTCACCTTCTAACATTAGAGGCCCCACCTGTTTTGAACTAAGAGAAAACTCAAGGTGTGCGGTTGAGTCAGGCTGCCTTGTCTTTCCTCTTTTCTCTAACTGCTGACATTTTTTGTTGTATTACAAATTATCCAAGATTTGCCTGGGTGATTGCCAGTCTTTTGGAGGCATACCGTTTGCGATGGCTCCCTAGTGGTGGCTATGGAGATAATGTCATTTACCTGTCTGTCACAGGTAGAGGCAGGATGAGGGGAGAGGGGCTGCCTTCTTTGGATTTTGCTAGGTATTTATGCTTCTTTCTCTCTCTTCTCTCTCTCTCTCTCTCTCAATACTTACTTCCTCCTTGTGATATAGCCTTGGACTTCATCCTTCTGTACCTACCCTTTGTGAGTGTTTTTGGAGAAGCTGATGCTTATAATTCTAGCACCCTGAGAGGCTGAGTTAGGAGGAACTCAAGTTCAAGCCCAGCCTAGGCAATTTAGATGCATACTGCAACCCTGTCTCAAAAAAAAGAAAGAAAGAAAGAAAGAAAGAAAGAAAGAAAGAAAGAAAGAAAGAAATGGTTAAAAGGGCTGGGAATGTAACTCAGTGCAAATGCCCTTGGTCCAATCCCCAGTACTGAAAGAAAAAAAAAAACTGATTCAAAATAATACTTAACTGAACAAGAGGGGAGGGTCTAAGCTGGGGGCTGTGTAGTATCTGGGCCTCCAGTGTGCAGCTTAGCCTGTGTCCCCACTCATCATCCTGTCCCCTGCATGGGACTTTGCAGAGAGGGAAGAGAAAGTGAGGGAAAGCACAGGTGGAGGATCCAGACACAGAAGCCCTATGTTAGCTCCCTCTGCATCGCTTCTGCCTTTCAGGACGTACAAGCAGGTTTTCAGGGTGTACAAGCAGATGTCCCCTGTGGAGCGAGACTGCCGATACCCTGCACCCCCTCTCCCCGACGCACACACATTCATGGCAGGAATAGTACTTTGGGAGGAGGCTGGCATCTAGGGAGGAAACACACACTGCTTTCATCCTCTAGGGCCAGGCCAAGGAAAACAGGACTGACTGAGGCTTAGACTGGAACCACCTTAGAAGAGAGCAACACTAGCCTCAAGGGACCTGTCCCTCAGGATCCCAGTTTTCCCTACATGTGCCAGGATCCCTGGCAGGGAACCGGGGTGTGGTGTGGAGTACACCTGCCTCAGGGCCCCGTGCCGTGGCCCTACTGTGGGAAGAACCTCGCGTTGCTTTGTCATGTGGGATTTTGTCACTGAGAATTCATCCCTAGGAGCAGCATGGATCCCTTACCATCCGAGCTGACCTCACAGAGGCCTCACAGGGTCTTCTTTCCCGCCATGGGTGACTCCTGTAGGACCCATCACCCTTCTCCAACAAGAGCCACTCTGCGGACACCCAACATATCACCAGGTTGGCGGGCATCCTCTTAATCTCTCCTGCATGGCGTGTGATGTCCATTCTTTACAAATGCAGCTTACATTCTTGTAAGTCGATCCAGACTAACCCTACCCCTGCCACACAGTTCTGCTCCTTATGTGCATAGCCAGGCTGGGACAGTTGTGTCTAGGGCCCACAAGGCCACCATTGGGCCTGGTGTTTTTTTCACAATTTGCAGATTTTGGCAAGCTGTTGTAGTTAACAGCCCACGGCTCACCATAGCTACATGATGTCATTGGCAAAGGTATATGGGCAGGGCCAGGAGAAACCAATTCCGGCCCCCAGCTGTCCCCCCATGGAGCATGGGTAGCACTTAATTCTTCTCCAAGCAAGGGTGTAGACAACACACACCAAGGCTGTGGGTATGGAGAGTCTTTATAAGGGTAGTTACAGACATGATTGATCAGAGCCTCTGTCCTTCTGGTAGTCACACTAATACCTTGCAGCCTATGTTCCCCCATAAGTCTTATTGACACAGACTATGATGTGGCCCAAGGCCCCAGGTACATACAGGCACTGTTTCCAGGCACGATATTCCAGGGGCTCCAGGTACTGAGGCTTCCTTTGGAGTGTGGAGGGTTGGGGTAGCACAATCCTGCTGCAGTGACCCTTTACCACACAAGCAAACCTTTGTGGCTGGGCTCTGGTCCCATTTGACCTCTCTGGTTTAAAGAGTATTTGTGACTGTTTTCTTGTTGCCAGAACAGCGATGATTATCGCACTTACCCTGTGGGAGTGCTGGGAGATGGAGTTGGTAACAAGTGCTACGGTTTCGGTGGAGGGCTCTTGTCTCATTGCTGCCACCAGCAGCTGGTTGGGGTTCCCCTTCCCAGTCTCCTTCACAAGTACAGACATCTATGTGCTCATGTGGTTGGAAGGCTTCATTGTGTCCCTTATGCTGCCCACGGAAGTGAGAAAGTCCTGTTTCTTTGGTGTTCACCAAATCCATTGACAAGTTTCCTCTTTGAAAGGTGGGAGGTCTCCCGCTTGCAGCTCCCAGCCCAGGACAGGGGTTTGGCTCACAGAATGCAGCAGTTGAAGGAGTGTCTCAGCAGATGTGACCGTAGCAGGCATCACTGTTCCATCCCTGATGCATCATTTTATTCTGGGCTTTGTGAGCTGCTGCCTTTTCGAGGGTCTCTCCTCAGATGGGTGCTTTGTATTCTCTGGGCCCATGCTGGTCAACCTGTCCTTGTTCACTATCTGCACCTTATGGCCTGACCCTTGCACAGGTCTGGAGGGCCAGGAGGCTGTAGCTGCCCCTACCATGGACACAAACCTGCATGGAAATAACGAGATAAAGCGGGTCCCCTTTTAGAACCCCTAGGGTTATAAATACCAGCATTGAAAACTTCCAGGGAGCCAACCAAGTGCATCTTGAGGAAGCAGATCAGAGGCCAGAGAACACTGAGGGGATCTGGGTAGGGCCTGGAGTGGCTGGCCTGTCCCTGTCCTTTCCCTTTGTTGCCTAACCAGAGAGCTGGGATTCTCTTCCTTATCTTCTCCTGGACCTATTTTCTGCAGTGACATGCTGCCATCCCTGCATGCATGTCATCCTACCAGACAGAGGTCCCTAGAGCCACAAGTGACCTGAACCATTAGAGTCCGATTTCTCTTTCAATACCCTGCAAGGATGAAGAGGCAGGCAGGAACCAGGGGTGATGGGGTGGGGACAAAGTGTCTGGTCAGGACCCATGGAGACCAGGTCAGCACAGACGGTCTGATGTGGCCGATGCGTCAGCTCATTCAGCAGCACAGTGATTAACAATGTTCCCAGCATGGCTTGGTGCCACCACCTACCCCACTGAGCTTGTCTCCGCCAACAAGATAGATGTACAGGCACTGCCACAGTCTGCGGGTCCCCCAAATGCTGCCATGGTCCACACATCCACCAGACACTGCCACGGTCTGCGTGTCCAATAAAGTCTCTATCCCCAGTGCCACAGTATTGGGAGGTGAGGGACGGGAGGGGGAACTTGAATGTCCGGGCTCTGTCCTGGTGGAGGGGTCGATGTCCTTATCCCAGGAAGGAGTAAGGTATGGAGACAGTGGCTTGTTAGGAAAGGAGCCGCTTCTTGCTCTCCTCACCCTCTGCTCTGTGAGGACACAGCATGATCTTGGACTTCCAGCCTCCAGAAGTAGGAGAAGTGAGTCTCTGTTCTTTATAAACTACCCAGCCTGTGCTATGCTGTTATAGACTAAGGACAGGTTCTTGTACCCTGGAGGTCACAGCCAGCCCTGGGTCGCCTGTGACCCCACACTTGCAAGTATGACTTGAGGGCATTTGGTCCCTGGCGGCCACTTGCTCTGTGAGATGCCCCATGGCTGTACAGTGTTTCCTGTATCAAAACTTCTCATGTTGCCACTCCATAGAGAATTTGGAAAACAGAGAAAAAGGGCCAGTCGCCCACTCTCAGTGCCTCTGTCCTGAGGCATCTGGGCTGTTTCCTCCTGGATGGTCTCCCCAGGCAGCATGGTGCTCGTTCCTGCCTTTTGTGTACTTCCGGCCTTCACCGAGGAAGCGATGGTTGGACTTGGCTTAAAGGCGGTGGACAGTGTAGCCATCCACGTAGATTCAGAGTCCTGAGTGCAGAGAAAGCTTGGGGTGTGCTCTGGCTGGCTCATTGCTCATTGGAGGTCACTGCTGTCAGCCCATTGAGTAGGTTGGCCATCACCATCATGGCATCCAAGCAGAGTGGACACAAGGTGGTGAGCAGTGGGTGTGAAATGTCCAGGAACTCCACCAAGTCTGAGGGCAGGTGCCAGTGGCTTTTTGAGGTGATGGAAAATGCCTTCTTTCCTGGGACTGGGAGTCTCTGCCCTCAAAAGCAGAGATGCTTTTGTTGTGATGCCTTGGAATCCCATGGTTTTGTGAATTCAATGTCAGCAGCTGGTCCAGTGGTTGGTGTGGAAAAATGAGGGGATGGGAGAGATGGATGGGCATTCAGTCTGCAGGCTCCATGTGGAGTGATTTGCTAACTGACTTTTCATTTTGGATGAAAGTGTCATGCCCCATTAATTCTTTCTGGCTGTCACATTACTTCCTTCTCTCTGGGTCCAGGCAGAGACCTGTATTTTGATCACTGATGTGTCCTCATGACAGGCCCTGCCACGTGATAGATGCTCAGTAAATATTTGTTGAGTGAGCCACTGAACAAAGTGAGCACACAAATACATTTAGAAATAGATTTTCCCCCCTCTGTGCTATGATCACTAAAGCAGAGATCTCAGAAACATATTTGTAATAGTTGAGACCTACTAGACCCCCTGCAGGGGCTGGTTACTGGCGATGAGTGTGTATGACCGCAGTGGAGACATGTGCACAGCAAAGGGCACACAGCAGATTACAGCCAAGGGAAGAGAACTGCTGTGAGACACACACACAGCATTTAATGTGGCTTAAACACAGCTGCCCACTGTGGAGATGCTTTGGCAGCTCCTTTGAAAATGAAATGTAGAATTGACAGCAGTTGCCCTCCTGGGTATATACCCAAGAGCAATGAAGACATTTGTCTACACAAAAACTTCCACGTGGATTTTCCTAGCTGGGCTGTTCTTCATGGACAAAATGTGTAATCAGCTCAAATGCCGGCAACTCATGAGAGGATATACTGATGTGGTTTGTCCAGACAGTGGAGCATGACTCAGCTGTGTAAAGGAACGGGGCCCTGAGATATGCTACAGTATGAGCAAACCTTGAGGACAGTATGCTAAGCCAAAGAAGCCAGTCACAAAAGGCCGCGTATGATCAGGTTCCATTTATACAAAATGTCCAGAATAAAAAGATCCACTGAGACAGACAGCAGATTTGTGGTTGCCAAATTTGTGGTTGGGGGATGAAGACAAACTGCTGATGGATGTGGGGGCTTCTTTCAAGGGTGCTAAAAGTGTTCTGGATTGGGTGGTGGTGCTAGTTAAACAACATAGCTTTAAAAACTTGAAATTTGACACTGTAGAATGATTTACAGCCATGCTTTAGTACTTGGCTGCTTTGACCCTCATCCAGTTTGGTCCTCGGTGCATTTTGACATGAAAATTTCCTTCTGGTATTCATTATTTGTTCGGCACTTCACCCACAAGCTAAAAGTTGTCAGTGTCAATTGCCTCCTAGTTTGCTCCCCTTTCCAGCCCAAACCATTTGTTTGCTACTTGTCATTTTTGGCCCTCCTCACCTCCCTCCCAGAAGCAATTAAAGATGAGTACCCAAGTACCACTGTACACTATTTGAATTGTATGTCATGATGAATTGCTGAGAAAAAAAAAAAACCTTAAAAGAAAAACTTGTGTCTCTTTAGGAAGAGTCAGGTGTTTTGAAATGAAATGCTATTTTCCCGGGCAGAGAGGATCCCACTTAGCATTCTGCTGTCTTCTCAGATCCCTGCTGCCTTGAACTCTGACCCCAGCAATATGTCCATTCTGGGAAGATTCCCCACTGTCCCTCCCAGCTACAGGTGATTAGAATTATGCCCAAAGAGGTGCAATGCCCATGGAGCCAGCTCCTTCCACAGTCCCCAGTGACTTGATGTACTTCAGGGGCATTTGAGGGAGTGGGGTGGTATGGGTGGGTGTCTGGACAGTGTCCCTGACTTGTCACATCTATCCTGCAGCCACTCCTTGAGGCCGCAGCTGCCTTCTGCAGACTGCCACATGGAAGAGAATGGACTGTTTAGGTCCTTGTAGATGGGATCTGTGCAATGTGGCCATAAGCCCTGTTTGGCAGAGCCCTGAGCCAAGAGCCTTGTCCACATAGCAGGTCATGTTTCATTCAAGTCTAGCTCCTGCCTATGTGCTGGGAGCATCAGATCCTGGCTGCTTTCACATAGTGAGTCCACGTTGTTACTGCATATTTTAACAATGCAAGTTGTTTTCTTCAGTGTGGTTGCACCCTCTGAGTCTGACTTCTGCTGTGGCATTGTGGTTCTAACAGAAATATAGTATTCATCTCGTAGTTCAGTTTACAGAGCACAAATGTTTACTTTGTAAGGTGGGAATTAAGGCTCCCATTTTAGAGGTAGATGGCAAAAGCTCGGAGAGTCTGAGACTCTGAAAGTCACGCAGCAAATAGCAGAGCTAAGATGAGCTACAGTTCCTGTGGGTAAGTGATTAACATGATTTCTTTGCACTCCTTGGCCTGATGTACTTCTCTCTCATGGCGTGGGCTATGGGCTACAGCATTGTATGGGGCTGAGTCTGTGTCTGTCATGATATAGTTGGTGGCTAAGGCAGAGTCAGGTAAAGTACAGGGAAATGGGTAAGATATGATCATGGGTGCTGGGCTCTGTGTCACAGACACTTGGAGCTGCAATGAATGAGCCCACCATGGACATGTGGCCCCCACAGGCTGCAGCCACATGTGCAGAGCCAAGAGCAGCTCTGTTTTAGACAACCCACTGCCTTCCTACCTTACTTGTCTACAGACACAGGCTCTACCTTAGATGGGCATTTCTGCCTTTTGAATTTTGTACAAGACTGTCCCCTGGACAGGAAAGGGCACCTGGAAGGACCAACAATCAACGTGTCTGGCTTTAGCCTGCGCACTCTGAGCCTCAGGTGGGTCAGGGCTTGGGGTCTGAAGAGTTGACCATGATCTCCTCTCAGAGCTGGCAGACAGTAGGCAGGGGAAGGTTCTGGATGACATTCTGAGGGGAGAGATTCTGGACACTTTCTTGAAAGTCCCTTTGGAGACAGACTTCTATTGCCATGTGCCAGCCCATGACCAGAATGGGATATCCACATCCCAGTTTAGGCCATGCAAGGGGGAAAGATCCTAAGGTTATGGTCTTGTTGGAAAGTCTGCCAGCCGCGGGGCCCCTTTGTCCACTCAAATCCTTTACAACATTCATGACACCCAAAGGTAAACATGCAAACTCAGGTCTCTGTTCTTGAAAGCCTGGCACAGGCCAACCTGTGAACACACTAGTACTTAGCAACATTGTTAGCGGCGATTGTGGCCATCATTGAACTCAGACTCCTGTCCTGAACGAGGTCACAGGCAGGGTGCCACTCCCACTTTTCTGAATGGGGTGGGAATGAAGCCCCCTTGCTCTGGATGCCACATCCTGTGTATTATCTTTCTGTTGCTGACCAAATACCTGACCCTCTTTAAAGATCTCTAAGTAAAGTGGACATATGAATTGTAGGGGGCACAGTTCAATTCATCACAGGGCTGTTAGCTGGGATGGCCGGATCAAGTGAAAAATCATGCATAAGCATAGAGAGACCCCAAAGTCTTAACAACACCAAATGTGTCACCACCAACTTCTAGAGTGGACAGGATTATTCAGGTAATTTAAGTAGAAGTTTATTTTGACTCATGGTTGCTGAGAATGCAATCCATAATCAGCTGGCTCTACACAAAAAATGGAGAAACAGAAAGGCACTGAGGAAGAAAGCTGCTTAGCCCATGGCATCTAGGAAGCAAAGAGCATGGAAAGATCCTGAGAGGAAGTGGCCAGGGACCAGATATAGTCCCTATGTCACACCTCCATGACCCACCCAGACACACCCAGTAGTGTGCTTTACTAATCTCCCGTGTCTTTCAAGCTAGTCAAGTTGACATAATCAAGACTAACCATTACAAACAATTTTCAGTTTTTTAAAACTATTTTAGTCTTTTCAGGATAAAATCTCATGTCTGAATCAATTGCTCAGGTGTATATTTACACGGGCTGACAAGATTCATTGGTTAGGTACTCTAACATGAAGTAGGAACAGATGCAGTGTATAGAAATGAAACTTCTAACTGGATTCCACCTGCCGTGGGAGTTGGTTTCTTTTTTCATGTCTGACTTTAGGATTAGCTACTATGGATTCACAGGATGTTGGCCCTGAGGGAAACAATTAATGGCTAAGCAATTTCAACCTCTCATCCCGGCAACCAGGGTACACCATCCGCGGGCTAGGTTTTCTGCTGGAATCCATGGGTGCCTTGTGATCCTTGCCTTATATGGCTGGCTGTGGCTCAGCAGATCTCATGGTAGCAGAAAGTGCTGCTATCCTACAGCTCTTAGTCAAGTTCTGGAAGTCCAGCTTATATTGTAGAAATTGAATTGGCAAGCAGTTTATTAGGAAGTTTGTAGCTAACTTCTCCAGCAGCTTATTTCCTTTGAATTGCTTTGCCTGTCAGTAAACAGTTTAATTTCCAGGTTGGCTCCGAAGACACTTGATGGTCATTCCATCAGATGAAATGGTCATTCCATCCTTCACAGTTGTTTGCAAATATACTTTAACTTTATTAGTTATTGCAATTCTATACTCTCTGCTTCTCTCTGGCTAGGCCTGTGTCTTTCATCTGTGCTTGTCGCTTAGATCTGCCAGTTACATCGTGCTTCATGAATAGATCAGGACCTGGACACACACAGGGAGCATGTGAATACATAGACACACAAACATCAGAACACCACCTACAAGTCAAACAGAAGCATCTGGAGCACCCTTCTGTACCTTCCAGACAGAGCTCATCCTGCTGACACCTGTGCCTAGACCTGGATCTCTGGTACTTCAAGACAACATGTACCTGGCATGAGCTGCCTGGGCTGTGGAGCCTTGTTACAGTGGCCCTGGGAAACGTATCTGGTACTGAAGGAACTGGACAGGCTGGAGTCATCCTAGGGTGCAGAGCAAGGTGGGTGGGATCTCTGGTCCTGCCTGCCACCACAGAGCCCTTTGATCTCGGGAGAATGGTGACTCTTTCCAGGCCTCAGTTTTCTGGTGTTAGGGTGGTGATTCCAGTGCCCTCTCTCTCTAGGGTCATGAGTTTAGATGTCCTGCTGTGATCCATCCTAGGATGTGGACTATCCTTGTAGACTGCAAATGAGGCCAGGACAGGAGTATCTCCAGGCAAAGAAAAGGTCCCCTTTGACTTGAAATTCCTGCAGGGCTGTGTTGTGGTGACCACAGATTCTGTGGGCTGGGTTTCCATGTGGGTCAGTGGAAGCCCTCAGCCTGTTTCTGGTGAGAATCACCACTGTCCTGGGTCCAGTGTGCCTTGTCTGTGAGGCTCATGACATGGAATGGGAACCTAGCTGTCATAGCACAGCTCCATGTGCTTCAGTGCTGCCTCAAAGCTGTGGACTAACAAGACAGTGGCTAAATAAAGGACTCATTCCACCTTTCCCCTAGTCCTTTCCAGATATGCAGGTCAGAAGAGCAAGCTGCACAGGCTTCTGTTTGAATTAGATGCTTAACCTCTGAGAAGAAACGTCCCTCCCTCAATGCTGTCAGACTGCATAGGCACTTCAGCATTTCCTCGGCCACTGCAGATGATTTGATTAAGTCAGCCTGATTGCATTCTCTGGTTCTTTCTCCTGTCACCTTTATGAGCAGTTGGTCTTCTCATAGCTTGGCAAAATCTCTAGAAATGAGAAAGCCTTAATGAATATAGATTTTCTTGCAATTTGCATTTGTAAGTGGACATCTTGGTAATGACTGAAGCAGAAAGTTTGAACCTGGGCTAAGTCATTTTCCCAGTGAAGATGCGGCTCTGCCACTTAGAGCTGATCTGACCCTTATGCTTCTTTCATTAAGAAAATTGTGAGGACTCAGGTCTTGGTCTTTCTGTTTATAGCAGGGATATCTTGAGATGTCACAGCATCATCTTGCTCCATTCAGGAGACTGGATTCAACCAGCAATTGGGTATAGGCGTCATGGACATAAATTATGACAGTAATATGTCAGTAAATGGGCTCCCAGGGCCATGGGCTGGGACTCACCAGCAGCACTGTCATAGATCTGGTGTGAAAACAAATAGAGGGTTCTTAGAGGCTGAACAGCATCCACCTAGTCTCCCCAGTACTCCGAAGTCACTGAAGTCCTGACCTCCTGTGCCGCCTGGCGATGTGACTCTATTTGGAGGTGGGGCCTTCACAGAGGTGATGAAGGTAAAATGAGGTCACTAGGGTGAGTGTTATTGCACTTGAACTGGGGTCCTTATAAGAAGAAGAGATTAGGATATAGACACACACACAGGGATGACCATATAGACACACACAGGGAGAAGATGCCATCTACAAGCCAAGAGAAGAGGGCTGTTATGATTTTTAAATCAAGCTGTCCTCTCAAGCCTCATGTGCTCAGAAGCAGAGCTTTTGGAAGGTGATTGGATTATTGGGGCTTATAGCTGGCTGGCTGTTAGGAGGTTGTTGGCTGGGAGAGGTGGGTCACTGTGGGTGTGATCTAATAGGGTATATCTCACTTCCCTGCTCCTGTCTTCTCTCTGCTTCCTTGCTGCCATGAGGTGAGCAGTTTTCCTCCACCAGACCCTTCCACCACAGAAATGTCTACCTGGAGCCAAGTAGCCATTCAAGGACTGAAATTTCTAAAATGTGAGCCAAAGTAAATCTTCCTTCTTGAAGCTGTGGGTATTGGGTATTGTGTTCAGTGACAAGAAAGTGACTAAGTAAAGGCCTCAGGAGGGACAAGCCCTGTGACACCTTAATTTTGTTCTACCCCTAGAAGTGGCAGGATAAATGTCTGCTGTTGAAGCCTCCCTGCTGTGCATCAGTACAGCAGCCTGAGCAAGCTAATGCAAAAGCTGGCAGATCTTCGATGACATATCTGGTGTCCATCTCCTCATAGTGATCTTGCCAGTGTTAAGCAGTAAGGGAGGAGTCTGAGTGTCCATCCGGGCCAAGGGTCTGCTTTATGTCTCTGCTTTGTTTTCACTGCCTCCTTGTCCAGGTGCAAGGGCTGGAACCCATCTCCCGGACAAGGAATGAGGCAGAGACAGAAAGCATATGATTCTCTTAAGTATAGGACTGGGGTGCCATAGTACTCCCTGACCTGTACAGGCACTCCTCTTGTACCTGTGTGTCTCTTGCACTCTGTACATCCACTGCCTTAGGAGGCTGGGCTCCTGCTGTGGAGGATGGGGACAGCTCCTGTCTGTAGCCATCACTGAGTGGAACATTCTTTGATTCTGAGGTTTAATTTTCCATAATGTAGTCACCATGTCTCTTTCTGTAGAAGTGGCACAGAGCTCATCCTTGCCCCCTCTGTGAGTTTGCAGTGTGGCTGACAGAGTGCCAGAAACACATGGGGGTTCTGCAATGTTTCAGGATTCCTGTCTCTTTACTAAGTGCCCATCACCACCCCCTTTAGGGCCAGGCTGTCAAACACATAGGGGAAGCACAGAGGAACTGGGTTTCCTGAGGCTGCTGCCAGTAGCATCTTCATCAGACCTTTATGAAATGTTCATCCTCTGTGTATAAGAAGCATGACTGTTATCTCCTGGTTCCAGGCCTGGGAACCAGGCAGCTCTGGGAACAAAAATCTGCTTTGCTAGTTATGTCCTTTCTTAGCCATGCACGCATGGCTCTCCAGGGGCCACATCTGGACACACCTGGTTAGTGGACTTATGTGTAAATGAGTTGGGGCATCTTCATAGGTGTGTTCAAGACTGGGAGAGTAGGGATGAGCCCTGCCTGGGGCTCTCACTACTCTGCCCTTTCCGACCTCTCACCCTCACAGTGGGCAGTGAGCTCCTTTTCCAGACCCTGGGCTTTGCACTCTGAACTTGAAACCTGGGATGGGAAGGAGCCCCTGCCTCAGGAGATGCCCAAGGGAGCTTTCCAGTATCCCTGAGGACCACCCCTCACAAGAAGCAGTAAGTCTGCACTCCAAACTTGCTTGAGGTTAGGCAAGATTCCAAGATTTCCTTGGAGACCAGGTTGTGTTGCTTTCGATGCATAATTTACCTCCCCAACTCCAGCACATGACTCATGTATAAAGTTGTAGTGATGCTGTTTGAGGTGACATGGGGTTTGCCATTGCACACGCACTGATTGATCATCTCTGGGACACCGGGGGTGAGGATAATGCCCCAGATCTGGAACAGGATAGCATTGCTTACTGGAAGCGAGGTAGGATTGGAAGAAATAAAGATAGGCAGTGGGGCTGGGGATTTAGCTCAGTGGCAAAAAGCGCCTGCCTGGCAAGCGCAAGGTCGTGAGTTCAGTTCCCGGTACCGGAGAAAAACCAAAAAAAAAAGATAGGCAGAAAGAACATAAGGAGAGCTATATTTTTATTGGTACATGTTTGTAGTACATAATGATTGCATTCTTCATGGGAACTTGGTGCATGTACAGAACACAACTTAATTGTTTTCTCATCTCTTTCCCCTCCCTTGCCTCCATCTCTTGGTCCCCTTCCCTTTTGCAAAAGATCTGATTGTGTCCTAAAGCTGCAATTTTTTAAATTATAATTTTAAAATTGTACCTTAGAAAATACATTTTAGGACACAAAGTTACCCAAAGTTATAATTACATTTTTTCCCCCTCCAGGCTGCTAACTCCTAAATTTCTAAGTCTAAAAAGAAAGGAAAAAAGGAAGAAAGGAAAAAATAGATTGAGCCTGGGGCCTTTCTTTTTTATCTGTGGGTTGAGCCATTGCCTTTCACCTGTAAACTGAGCCCACATTTTATATAAATTTACAAGTTCCACAACTTTCCATACTCAAAACACATACACATACCCAGCTGCAGACCATCTTGTTCCTCCGTCCTGAGGGCCTGCATGCATCCTCTCTGAGTTGTCTCTATTAGTCAGCTTTACTGTTGCTGGGACATAATACACAGCACCCACACCTTAAAGGAGAAGAGGTTTGATTTGGTTCATGATTTCAGGAGATTCAGTCCATTGTTGGCTGAAACATCATAGAAGGGCATGGTAAAACAAAGATGTTTAGTTCATGGTGTTCAGGAAACAGAGTAGATGAACAGCAAAAGAGAGGAAAGGATGAAGGGCCATATATAGTACCAAAGATATTCCTCATCGCCCACCCAGTCACCCTAAAGTGTTCTTTAATTCGTTAGACATTTTTTAATCCAATCAAGTTGATGTTCCAGGATCATTGGTCACAGTATAGTTCTTTAGTTCTTTCTAATAAACCTTACTGTGTCTTTCTCTGATGCATCCTGAAAATCCTTTTTCTGTGACAGGAGTCAGCAAACCTACAACCTACTCTGGGAGCAAGAACCCAGAGGGTGGTTAGGATGAACTGATGTCTCTATCTCCTCTTTGGAGGACCTCCTTGGACCCTGTCCAGGAACAGGGAGATAGAAGTGTGCCTGGAACAGTCATAGCATCTGCTGGCAGATTCCAGGAAACCAGGAGTAATTGGGATCTCAGGAACAGGGATCTAGAATGACTAGAGTGATTGGAAATGATGGGTAATGGTTTCAACTGGGAAGAGTGGATGCGTCTATCAGGAAACTTAGTGAGTCTTTGTCAGGTGGCCCAACAGTGCTACCTTCTCTGTCCCTTGATAGCCAATGAGCCCTACAATTGGCTGTTGTTTTAGGTGTGGCAGCTTCCAGGGCTCAGACTTCATCCTAGTAGGAAGCTGGGGTGCTGATGGCTGCTCCTGCTGTGTTCTGAGGGCCCCAAGGTTTACTCTCACGTGCTGCAACCCACCATTTGACTGGGCAAGCTGCTGACCTCTACTAGAGTAGAAGCAGGTGTCTCAGCAGATCAGGTGGCTAAAGGTCCACATGGAGGGTGGACCCCCCTCCCCCCACGGCCATTTCTGGGGTTTGTAGCCTTGGAGCCCTCTTTGGCATTATCCTGAATTTCAATTTCATTTCACCCTCTTGTCTTAGTGCTGTACCTGGTTGCTGCAGTGATTTATGCAATGTGGTTATTCCTATCTCTCGGTTATTCACATACCTGTGCCTTTCATATGTCAGGTTACAGATGTTGGTGTGTGTTGCTATCCCCTTTTAGGAAACCCAACCCAGGGAGAGAGTGTTCTGCAAGTCCTGGTTGGAAAGCCCAGGCAGAGCGACCAAGTGTGTGGAGGGGCATGGAGTTGGTGTGTGCTGCTCTGGGAGTATTTGCTCAGGTAGGACTAGGAGGGAGATCCAGGACCTTCAGGTGGGAGGAGGATGCTGCCTCCTGCTTTGCAGATGCTGAAATAGCATTGAAGCCTGGGTGCTGGTGAGGCCTGGAGCAGCTTCCTGTAGGTAGCCAGAAATGGTAGAGCTGTTCTATCCCCTGGCACCCATGGTTGAAGGCCTAGGGCTCCCATCACTCACTACAACAGAAGAATACATAGGGCTCAGGACAACCATCATTCCACTTGCTTCTCATTCTGTGGCTCTGGGACTCAGGCTGGCATCATCACTAGGCCAATAGACGCCATACTCTCCCATCCCCTGGGACTCCTCAGGACATGGTGATCTTAGGTGGGCAGGCTTTTTGCCTGGGAGCTAACCTCTGAGAAGGCTCAGCTCAGAGGGTCCCTGCCTCATTTCTGCTATTGTCCAAAAATAAGAACAAGGCAGGCCAGCCCAGATCCCATGTTTGGGAAACAAGGCCCTTACTCCTGAGGGGAGGCACTGGTAGGGTCTGTGGCCACCTTGAATCCAGTGCTGTTGTATCCCCTCCTGTCTCAGTGGTACAACTAGTAGGTGGGAGGCAGCTGTTGTGGGAAGGAGAAATTTCCCTTCCATCCTTTAAGGTTCCCTGGAATAGATGCACAAAGCTTAAACTGGAAAGGAGTGCAGATTTATTACTCTGCAAACATGGACAGTCACTGGAGCATGATTCCCTAGCCCGGCATTGTTCAGATGCTCATATGCTCCTTTTTCTGTAGGGGAGAGGGAGCGTGGGAGTGTAGCCGTGTTGAGAGTCTGTGAACAGTCCTGTGGAAAGAATGGTTCTAGAGATGGAGCTCAACATGCACAAAGATTCTCTCTGGCATTTGAGCGAGCCCAGGGGATGGACAGTATCTCTGTTTGAATTCTGTCCAGGTGTGTCCGAGTCCTCAGTCTCTCTGGTGGGAAAAGAGAGATTTCAGGTGGGGGTGGAAGGCAGTCAGTACCTGTTACCATCTGACCTTATGAAGATAAGGGAATTCCAAAGAGTCTTCCCCTGGCTTGGGTGGACAGAAGCAATACAGTCTTTTCCTTTGGGGCCAATGCGTAGCCAAGAATACCATGTGACTGGCTGTTACTCTTTGAGCTCCAACACAGTTGTAGGGTTGCCAGATAACTGTGTGACACCAAACCCAGACAGGAAAGCTGCCATCATCAGCCAGTAGCTGGGTGACCTCAGGAAGCAGTTTGACTCTGCTATATTGGGCCTGGGGGCAGGGAGTGACACCTGCCTGCCCCTGTGGGATAGTCTGGATTCAGTGAGGTCACACACAAATGACATGTCCCTTGGTCAGTGTTAGCAGTGATTGGTATTATCTGTATTGACTGGCAGACATGTGTTCCTCTGATACAAAGCAAAGGGCTGGATGAACATGTAGTTGTGAGTCTGGGCTTCTCTGATGACCTCGGTCATCGTCATGCTGAGGCCTGGCATGGAGACTGCTAAAAGAATTTAAGGGGACGTTGTTAGACGTGTTGGGAGGGGGTTAAGCTAATGTGTGCAGGATGGTGGTTGGGCTGCCTCAACAATTACAGCAGTAGAGATGGTGAGAGGGTTGGGCAGGACTGTAGGGAGACTGAGGGGATAGAATTTCCAGGTCTTGGGAGTGGCTAGAGCTGGGGTAGGCAGAGAGAGATATCATGGGACATGCCTTAGTTTCTCACTGAGGCCAGTAAATGGTGTGAGGACCTAAGAGAGGTCTGAGAGTCACTCTGAGGTCAGCCTGCCACAGTGCCATCATTCCGGCAGGAGACACAAAACCTGCAGACCAGAGATGGAAACTTTGTGACTTGCAGCACCAGCAACTGGAGCACTGGCCCAGATCCCACAGGGCAATGCCAAGAGGACCTGCCTTGTGGGAGAGAAATACTGAACTTAGGGAAACTGCATCATTTCTACTGAGTGGCAAGCATGCCTGCCCTTTCCTCCTAAGGAGTTCTCTGACTTCCAAGGCTTCTGGGGTGTGCAAAACCATGGGGCACAGCTGCCTCCCCCACCTGGCTTGGAGTCTCTGCATTGCTCTGCTATAAGAGATGCATGGGGGACGAGGGACGGACCTGACCGGCACCTCCCCCTCATCTCCACACCGCCCTGCATGTTTCATGGAGTGTGCTGCTCTATTGGCTACACTCATTAATCTGACACAGATTGGGAACAAAACCATTCTGTTTGTCTCATACATCAGCCTTGACCTCAGGCATGACCTCCAGGCTTCTGGATCCAGCTGGCTGAGCACAGCCCATAAACTCTCCAGTTTTTGTAGAAACAAAGTGGCTACTTACATTTCCACTGACATTTCCGTGTGGCCGAAGGTGTTACTAACCCAGTGCAACAGGATGAATTGCCAGGCACACAGACTTGGCTTTGAATGCAAGGAAGAAGTCAAGGGCAGTTCAGTGACCCTGGACAGTGAGTTGAGGCTGATCTGGTTTCTTCCAGGGCTGAAGAAGTGGCTTTGGTCACCTTATCAAAGTTTGAAGTCACATTTTTAGCACCTTTTCTGGTTAGATTTTTCCTATCAATAATTACCTGGAGTGTTCATGGAAATAACGATCCTGTTAACGCTCCAAGAAGTTGCCAGGTAACTGATGGTTCCTTGCTTTGGAGAGAACTCCACAGTTACCTAAGGACTACATGGCATGCAGGGGGCATTTTTTTAGACACAGGAAGGCCTGCTGTGTTCACTCCCAGGTGGAAGTGTGCTTTCAGGAGGGAGGCACATTAGCACCTGCTTCCACAGAAGTAGAATCCTGGGGCGTATCTAGTACCCCTGGGGAGACAGAGGTATTTGCATTGGTTGGAGCCTTCAGGTAGACTTTCATCAGTAGGAGATACAGATTTGTCAGTGCCTCCAGCACAGCCTTCTGAATGGCTGTTAGACCTCAAGGTTCCTGCTGAAGTAGTTATGCAGTAGGTCATCAATTCTGGGGCACAACCTATGGGACCAGGGTGCCCTCTGTGTTCATGCCATGTGGCATGCATCCACCTCACAGAACAGCGGGCTGATGCAACAGGAGTTAGGGAGGAGAAGCCAGGAGGGGCTGACTGTGTCCCTCCTGGAGCAGGTGAGGAGTCAGCCCATGCAGTTCTTATTGGCTTCCCAGCAGGAGCAAGGTAAAAGGCAGTCTAGTTCTGGCCAGAGGGTGTGTGTGTGTGTGTGTGTGTGTGTGTGTGTCTGCAGGCACAGCAGGATGCATCATGAGAAAGAAATCCCAGGCTTAGGGAAGCAGTAAATGTTTGCCTCTGCTCCAGAGGAGCTATTGTTGTCAGGGTTTACAAGGGAATAGATTTAATACATGACACATAATTTATAGGATTACTTTATAATATTCACCCAAAAAGTCAAATGCAGAAGAGTATGGGAGATATGTCCATGCACTAGAGACCCACCAGCCGAGGGCCTGGATCCCATGGCAGTGTCGTGCAGGAGTCCAGCTGATGACCTAGAGCCCATGGTAATGTCCTCCACCAGTCCAACTGGAGGCCTAGAGCACATGACAATGTCTCTTGAAAGTCTGTATGAAGGATCTGCCCTGGGAAGGCCCAAAGGTCAGTAATAGAAGTTAGAAAGTCTGTACCAGCAGGATGAAGGATCTTCACTGGAGCTGGGAAGTGATGCTCAAAGGACGGACCATAGCTTCCCCATAAAGAACTGCAGCCATCCTCAGTGACAGGAAGGACCCAAGCTCCTCTGGTAAGAGCTGAGTTTGTATCAGGAAAACCAGCTCAACGAGTTTCTCCAGGAGAATCCACAGCACATCACTCCCCCTCAGGAGCCAGGAAGTGATGCTCAAAGTAAGGACCAGAGTTCCTCCAAAGTGAACCGCAGCCATCCTCAGCAACTGTGAGGTCCCCAGCTCCAACGATGAGAACAGCCGAGTTCATATCAGGAAAACCAGCGCAAGAAGCTTTTTCAAGAGGATCAACAGCACCACCTATTCTCCACTTCTCCTTTTTATACTGTTGGCAACAATCCTCAGGTGGGCCTTCCACACCCAGCACCGCACTGATTCAGTTCAGCTGGGGTTACAAGTTGACCAAGAGTTAATCCACTGCAGGAACACCTGTATCCTCTGTTGTGGTTGACTTGTGTTTATTCCCCACAATTACCCCCCAACAAAAAAAATAATGTTGAAGTCTTATTGCCAGATATCTGTAAATGGGACCTTATTTGGAATGAGAGTCTTTGCTGGTAATCTAGGTAAGAAGAGGTCAATAGGTGAGTCCTCACCCAATAGGACATGTCTCCAATTTGGACACAGACATTGGGTAAGCTGACATGTATATCTGTGGCTTCTCTGGCCTGGGGCCCCACTGGTAGTGAGGTGAAGTGAGGCCTGGAACAGGTGTGTCTTGCCAGCCTCAGGAGGGGCCAGCCCTGCCAACACTTTTATTTGATTGCAGACTTTTGGCTTCCAGAACTTTAGGGGAGAGTCAATTTCTGCTGTTTTTGTTCCAATTCCAGTTTATGGTACTTTATGGGCAGCCCCAGGAAACTAATCCATCTTCAAGGCTGTTAGCCATACAGACGTCCTTGAAAAGATTGTCTAGAACAAAGAAAGCCACTGCCTCTTATTGCTGGGGTACAGGAATGTGGGCACTCCAAGGAGAATCTTCTTCCTACAGGATATGTATGAACATGGGAGGCTAGGAATGGAGCCCTATTTAGAGGAGATGCTGCCTTTTGCCCAAGGAATGGTTGTCTTGTGGGAGGGAAAGGCCACCACCCTCCAGTGAAGTACCGAGGTAGCAGCAGGGAATAGCAGAAAGTGGATTTGTTTCCTGTACAGGTTAGGAAGCCATCTTTCCTTAATAGCATCCTCTGTAAGGGGAAAGCAGCAGGTAGGTGATACCTGGTCAGAGTGCTGGGCAACCCTGTGCAAAGCTGGACCACATCTATGATGCTTATCCCAGGTGGTAGCCAATGGGAGTAATGTCCTTTCTCAAATGCAAATTCCTCTGTCCCCTCACCGCACTGGAGATTCCATGAGACCACTTAGACATTCCAAAGATCCAGTCACATACCCACATCTGTGACTCTTCCTTTGCACCAATCCCATTAATCTGCAAAGTATTGGACATTGCCTTAGGCACAGAAGATCCTAGAATCCCCCACTGACACCTGTGCTGTTGATTTCCTACCAACAGCATCTGCACTTTCCTATACTTGTGGCTGCTGGGATGGTTTCTCTCTGATAGCCACCTATCCCACCCTTCAACAATCTGTTGACCTTCCATGCTATACTTGGGCGGTCTTGGTGCCAAGATGGGACCCAGGCTTAGTTATTCCTCTTGCTAGCCATTAGCTGCTTTACAGGTGGCAGTGATGTAGTGAGGAGAGAAGGCCTTGCCTTCCATGTCCACCATCTAGGAATAAAACTGGACATAGGTGACAGAGGGAGGGCATTTCCCCACACATGTTAGGATTTGTTCCTTTATAAAAGAATAGGATTTCCCTCAGCCACAACCCACCTCATCTGTCTCAGGAAACAGGGAGGGGTGAGGCAGCTTACACCTAGCATTTCCGTCTGCAGGTGGGCAGTGGTCCTTAGTTGTTACAGCACAAAGTCACTCAGGAGCTGGCTTTTGGGGTGTGGCCTAGGAGTCTCCACTCCCCTGCATCTACTTAACAACAATTAGCTGTCCCATGGACCGTGTTTCAAAAACACAGTGTTTAAAATAAATTCTGAGTCTTTGCTCACCTCCAGGCAAGTGTCAGATTTCAGGATTTCCTGGGCCTTTCCTGTGTGGCATGAAAGATGCTGCTGATGGGATCTTCCCTCTACTCCTTCCTCCTTCCCAGAGTGTGCAGTAGTTACACTTGCAAGTTCTTGGCCCGATGCTGTTATATGGTTGTCTCCTCTCTCCTGGTTTCCACCTTTTCTTTTTTGTTCTGATTTCTGAAAGAGTCTCTTATTTTCATCTCCTTAGCCTTCTGGGATCATATTTTTAATTTGCTCTGCTCCAGATTCTCCTTTGCTTTCTGTTTATATTTAGGATGTGTTATTGAAGACAGGGTGAGAAGAGGATATGGTTAGCACTAGCAAGACTGATGGTGTCTGCAGGGAATCATGTGGACTTACACTACTCGCTGAGGGCCATAGTTGCCCATATCTGTGTATTGTTTGTTTTGGACTCATCAAGTTCTTGAAAGGGGTCCAGAGTTCTGGGATATAGAGAGGATGGGGCTGGAGGCAAGGGACAGAAATAATTTTTTTTGTATAGTGTTATCTGTCAGGTTTCTGTTACTGTTACAAAATACCTGAGATGATAAAAAGAAGAAAGGTTTGTCTCACAGTTTGGGAAGTTTCAGTTCATGGTTGGGAAGACCTGTGCTCTTCCATCATGGCAGAGGAAGCTGCTTATATCATGGCAACCAGGATTCAGAGAGAGAAGGAGACCAGTGCCCCACAGTCCCCTTCAAAGACAAGCACTCAATAACCTGACCTCCCCACAGTCCCTGCCTCCTAAGTGCTCCACCACCTCCAGTTAACACTACCCAGGGCACCAAGCTTTTACTACATGGACTTTTGGGGGGCCCACTAGACCCAAACTATAGTAGACATTAACTCAGTTTCCATGTTATCTGTATCATCTCACCCCAAACTACAAGGTCTCACTGCAGGATCGCAGCTATCCCTCTTTACCACATGGGGTCAACCAGCTGCTGTGATAGACTAGATTTGGCAGTCTAGACTTTGAGATCATCTTCCTGCTTTCAGCCCATTGGAAAGAGTCTGATATTTGGTTCCTGGGGCTTCTGGGATTTTGTGCTGCAAGGCAGTGGCTTCTATTTCCCCAAAATACCTGCAGGGTTGTGTTTTCAGGGCAGCTTGGGTGGGTCCAGTCTTTGCCATCTCTTGTTTGCTTTTCCAGTTCATTTCCTATTTGTCCATGTATTCATGTGCTTTAAAAGTAAGTCCCTTTCCTCATTTTGGGGAGTGGAATTTCAAGAAGGAGCAAAGATGAGGCAGTCTTCCAGGGGGATGTGGAAGGTCACCATGTAGTCAGAAATGTACTACACATCCAATGGAGCTGTGCCTCAGTGGGTGGTGGAGGAGGCGGGTGTGCATGTTCTGCCCTCACTCTGGGATGTTCACTTCCTCTGCAGTGCTCTCTTTAGGAATTCTGGGTGGTGGCCAAGATAATTTCGACCTCACTGGGCTGTAGCTGTAGCACTTTCTAAAAGTTTATGTTCCTGAGCTGAAATTAATTTGATTCACATTGGCATGTGGGCCAGTGTGGTGTGGTTTATTTATGTGGATTGACAGGTTTTTTCCAAACATGCCTTCCGTAGGTATTTTTGAGAAGCCTGTATCTATTTTAATTAGAAGTGGAACTTTTTTGTTTATTTGCAACCTGGACTTTAGCTGGGGATGTCTTGTTCAGAGCATTGCTCCATGGGGTTAGTGTAAGGTGCTTCTCTGATTTTCTCATTCCCTTACCCTGGTAAAAAGGTATTTTAATTGCACAGACCATAAATTAAGACATTTTTGTCACCTCCTCCATGTCTTTCTGAGGAAGCTGCTTCCTGTGTTCTCTGCTTCTTCCTGTCCTTGTTGGTCACAAGTGCCAAGAGGTAGCGAGCATTTAAATAAAGCGAAGCACATGTTCTATGTTCTGTGGCTTGTTCTTCCACAGGACAAGGTGTTGGTGGGGTTGAGGGAGACAGTGTCTTGGTACAGTTGAAGTGAGGGTCTCCAGAGCCCTTGCATGTAACTTTCCTGCAAGTGCAAATTGAACATAATGACATTTGCCACAGGATACTTGACAAATGCTTTGTTATTTTTTTTATTTTTAAAAACAGGCTAATAGGAGAGTAAAAATAATTAATACATTGCATAGTGTTATCTCCATAGTAGTCTTCAAAGTACAAGATATAGGCATGAAATGTCCAAACAATATTAGCACAAACCTTTCTTTTCAATGAACAAAGAGAAACTAGATGTATAACTATCTTAGCTATCATATATATATATATATATATTTCCTTTTCCCTACCTTTCCCCTTTCCCCCATGACAATTTCTTTTCTTTTGAACAGTTTCTTCCCAATTCACAATATCTGTTGTACATTTTGGATCTTATTTACTTGTTCAGTTTCTCACACTAGTGAGACAATATGATGTTTACACATGTGGGTCTGATTTCACTTATGAGTATGGTTTCAAGTTGCATCCATTTACATATAAAAGTATCAAGCTTATCCTTCTTTAAGTAGTACTCCATTACATAAAAGTACTACTTTGAGTAGTACTCCATTATATAAAAAAAACCACGCTATCTATTCCTTGGTTGATGGGGGCAAATGCTTTATTACCCCAAGTGGTACACCATCACCAAGGGGATGCAAGGAAGTCCGGTGCCCCATGTCTTTCCAGTAAGCCAAAAGGTTTGTGTGAACTTGGACTCATTGAGGTCATCTGTAAATTTCTTTGAGCAATGTTTTGTCATTTTCTGTATATAGATTTTTCACATCTTTTGACAGACTTTCCCCTGTAACATTTCTCTTACATGATTTTGGTTGGTGTTTATAAGTGATATTGCAATTTTAGGTTGAATCTTACCTGAAATACTTGGGGACAGAAGTATTCAGGTATTGGAGTTTTTGGAGTTTGGAATATTTACATAGACTTTACTGTTTGAGCATCTGTAACCCAGAAATCCAAAATCTGGAATGTTCCAAAATCTGAAACTTGTGGAGGCTTAGCACTTTGGATTTTAGATTTTCAGATGTGGGGTGCTCAACCTGTATATAAGAATACAACTGATAACTTTCTATTCATCTTGTATCCTCCAGTCTTGCTAAAAATCACCAGTAGCTTTTTCAATTCCCATTCAATTTTCTACATGGATGATCATGTCTACAAATAAAAAAAAACATTTTTATTTCTTTCTTCCTAATCTGGTTGTGTTTCATTTACTTTCCTTGCCCTATTGAGGACAAAAGGGTGTAACTGGATGTCCCTATCTTGTTCCTGACCTTAGGGGGAAGTTTTTTTGTCTCTCCCAGGAAGTAGGACATTAACTCTGGGTTGTTCATAAAAGCCCATTCTTAGGCTGAGCAAGTCTTCTTCTGCCCTCATTTGCTGAGAGTTTTCATCCTCAGCCTGCATGGGATTTAATGAAATGCTGCTTCTACAGGTAGGAGATCCTACAGTTTTTGTTTCCTGTTTGTTAATATGGTGAATGAATCATACTGACTTTCAAATGTTGTCAGTTCCCCTTCATACGTGGTCATGAAATATTATCCTTTTATGGGTCATTGAATTTGATTGTTAAAGTTTCATTTAGACTTTTTACATCTGTGTTCCTGAAGGATATTGATCTGAGTTTTCTGTTCGATATGAAGGTAATTATTTGGTCTTGCAGAATGAAAAGATAATTCCCTTGTTTCTAATTTTCGTTAAGAAACTGAAACACTAGCTACAGTTTTCTTTTGATTTGCATTAACCTGCTATACCTTTGCTTATTCAATTGTTCTTTATCCATTTCTGTCTTTTCTAGAAAGTAAACTTTAGAAAAGAATTTTATTGTAGTAAAATGTAATAACATAATATCATTTTAACCATAAGTGTACAGTTTTCTGGAGTTAAGCATATTCATGGTATTCTTTAATCATGTCTACTATCTACACCCAGAACTTTTTAAAATATGTTCCAAAAATCTCCATACTCATTATACAGTAATGTCCCCTTCTCACTTGCTCCACCTCTGGAAACCACCATTCTAATTTCTGTCTCTGTGAATTTGGCTATTCTAGTAGTTTCATACAAATGGAATCATACAAGACTTCTGTGACTGGTTTTTATCACTGAGCATAATGTCCTCAAGGTCCATCTATGTTGTTTGTGTCTGAATTTCTTTCCATTTTATGACTAATGTTCGGATATGAATATACATGCATGCACACACCGTACACACACAGTGGTACCTCAGTTTGCAAACTTAATTCATTCCACAACTCTGGAAAAGACGGCCACATTTATGTTTCAGCAGAATGATGGCCGCAATAATGTTCCCCACTAAATGCGGAATTTGTAAACAAAAACAAAATTTCACCAAATGCTTCTATTTGCGAACCAAATTGTTCACCAACAAAAGCATTTGTGAACTGAAGCACCACTATGTGTACGTATATGTGTGGGTGTGCGTATACTATATTTCATTTATTGGTTCATCAGTTGATGCACTGATGAACTAGTTGTTTCTGCCTCCCTATTTCAAGTATTGATGCTAGAAATATTAGTGTATAAATATGCTGGACTCTCTGCTCTCAGTTCTTTTGGATTTAAACCTTGGAATGGGATTGCTGCATTATATGTTACTCTTGGTTTAACCTTTTATGAATGTCACAGTTTTCCACAGTGACAGCATTATTTATACCTCTCTCACTGGTGCATGTGGGTTACAGTTTATTTTCATCCTCACCAACATTTATTTTCCATGTATTATTACTGCTATCCTACTAGGCATGAAGTAGTGTCTCACTGTTATTTTTGATTTGTGTTTTCTATTAACCTACTGGTGTTGAACATTTTTTTCATGTGGTTATTGTCCATTTATCTATCTTATATGGAAAAGTGTCTATTAAGTCCTTTGCTCATTTTTGAGTTGGGTTATTTGTTTAAAATATATTTCTTATAGACAATTTAGAGTTGGGTCACATTTTGTGTAAAAAGTGATTTAAATTTATTTTCTTTTTGTTCCATCTGTTCTTTTTCTGCCTTTTAGATGAACAGAATCCTATGATTTCATTTTCTCTCATTTGTTGCCTTATAGCTCTTACTCTATCATTTTTATGGCTTATAGTGTATATCTTGATAGTCTGTCCTCAAGTACCATACCAGTTGATGTCTAATATGAGAACATCATCATAATGTACTTCAACTTGCCATCCCAACCTTTCCACTTTGTTATCACTACATTTTTCTGCTACATATGTTATAAAATTCGTTACTTTTTTTTGGTTTAAATAATCAGTTATCTAAAGGAGGTTTAAATAAGAAAAAAAAACATGAGTTTATCTTTGTGGTTACCCTTTTAGTCGTCTTCTTTTTTGTGTGTAAATCTGAATTTTTATCTGGAATTCTTCCTTTTATCATTTCTTATGGACAGGTTGCTAATTCTAAATTCTTTCAGCTCTCATCTGTCTAGAAAGCCTTTATTTTGTCTTCATTTTTGAAAGACGTTTTTATGCATTATAGGATTCTCATTTTACTTCTTCCTTTTCAGTACATTAAAGGTGCTTCTCTACTGTCTGTCAACTTATTTTTGTTTCCAGTGAGAAATATCCTGACACTCCAAGTTTGTTTTCTATATGTAACATATCTGTTCTTATCCTTTTGTCTCCTTGTAAGATTTTTCCCCCTTCTTTCTGTTTTGGGCCATTTGTTATGATATACCTTGGTGTAGTTCTCTCCATGATTTCTGTGCTTGGGTTTCATTGGATTTCTTGGATCTGTGAGTTTATAGTTTTCATCAGACTTAGATAACTTTTGGCCAAAAATTCAAATACTCTTATAGTTTCCCCCTTTTCTTAGAGAATCCAATTACACATACGTTAGACTGCTTGAAGTTGTTTTATCATTTACTGATGCAGTGATCTGTGATGGTGATTTTTTCTGTGTGTTTCATTTTGGACCGTTTTGATTATCCTGTCATCCAGATCACTAATATTTTTGTGTAATGTCTAACTTGCTATTCTATCCTGTGTATTTTCCATTTCTGTTGCTGTAGTTTTTACTTCTTGGATGTTTGATTTAGTTCTTTCTCAAATTTTTAATGATTCCATTCTTTTTGAACAAATAGAATATAGTTAAAATAATTTCTAGTGTCTTGTCTGCTAGTTCTAATATCTGTATCAGTTTTGGGTTAATTTTGATTGGTTGGATTCTTTCCACCATTATGGATCATGTTTTCTGGTTACCTAAGGCCCAGGAAAAAACCTCCCAAAATAATAGGCAATAGGAATACACATCAGCCACATGATCCAGGGCAATGCCAATTCCCATGCTAGCTGGAATCTTGAAGTCTTGTGAATGTTGAGGCTTTGCTCCCCTAGTGGGGAACCATCAAGTTTGGGCTAAATGCTGCTGTCATCCCATGAGGCAAGTACTGAGAGTAAGACCTGACAGGATGAAGCTGTGCATGAGCAATTTGATCCCAGAACAAAGAAATTCAAAAGGATTCAGAATGGCAAAATGTACAATTCACAATGCTTAGCAATATAAAATAATAAATTAAGAAAACAAAACTGATCAGGTGTGCAAAGAAGCCATTTGTCCTATGCATGCATTGGTCATGTTAGGTACTATATGAAAAGGGGGACAAGACTCCACCATCTATGTGTTAATCTCCCTTCCTGGCCTGTGCCCTGCAGTCTAGAGCCACCTTCTCCTCTCCGTGTTCTCAGCCTTTCAAATCCAGGTAGATGTTCACTCTGGGTGGTCTTTCTTGTACCACCGCCTAGAAACTATTAAGGGAGAAAGCAGGAAGCAATCTTGGGCTCACCCTGTTTCCATGGCATCACTGTCCTGCATTTTAATGTAATTTTTGGACATACTTTGAACTTTCTTTGTGGCATCAGGAGGTTAAATCTAGCACCTGTGACTCCATCTGGGTGGAAGTAAACTCTATACCTTTTCTCTTTTGTCCCATTCTGCTGCTGTGTTTCTTGACCTCTGCCTGTCCCAGCCTCCCTCTGTCTCTGTCCTCTCCTTTCTTATGGACTTCCTTTCACTGCTTCAGTGGCTACAGACATCCTTGGCTGTCTTGTTTGTCTTGCACACACCTCAGTGGTCAAGGACCATTGGTCCTGCACTTTCTGAAAGGTCCTGTCTTGTCTGTCTCCTGCAGGGATCTGCCCTGTATCTCCTGGGGGAACTGTCTGCATCTCCTGAAGGTACCTGTCCTGTGTATCCTGGAGGGACCTGTCCTGCTCAGTGTTCACATGTCCACCCACAGCTGGCCCTTTATTTACTCTGCAAACTGATGCAGATCTGAGATAGATACTGATGAAGCTCTAGAAAACGTGACACATTTTGTCCCTGCTTATATGAGAGTAACACCAAAAAGTATTTATTATACAGAATGAACATTTAATTTACATAATGAATCCCTGGGGTGTCATGGTAGCTGAGAAAGTGTATGCTGATGTGCTTCCTAGCTGGAGAAGAGGTGACCAATAGGGGTTTCTGAAGGCCTGGTGTATGAGTGTAGGTTAGGAAGAGGGAGTAGGTGGGTTCCAGCAAAGGTCCAAATAGCAAAGGTGGGAGTGTTCTCTGTATCCATATAGCCATCCCCAGGAGCTCCAAGACTGAAGCCCAGTTCCATGTGGTGTAGACCCTAATGACTATTTTCAGTCATGGCCGCTTTGGAAAATCAGTGGCTTCTAAAGACTTTGTCTAGACGTCCATAGTGATTACTGCCATGATTGTTTCCTCACTCTTGAGAAGGCACCTGTAGCTACCAGCTCAGATTAGTGGCTTAAAACAACAGAAATGGATTCTTTCATAGTTCTTGAGGCCAGAAGCCTGAAAATAAGACTCCGGCAGTAGAACTAGGCTCCCTCAAGGGCTTCAGGGGGAGGGTCTTTCCTACATTTTCCAGTTTCTGGTGCCTCCAGGTGTTTCTCAGCTTCTTGCTGTTCACTCCAACCCTGCCTCACTTTTACCTGGCTATCTTCCCTGTGTCTCTCACTGTGTCCCGTATCATGACACCAGCCATTGTCTTTAGGACTTTCCCTACTCTATTATGACTTTGTCTTAATACATCTGCAGAGACCTCATTTTCAAATAAGGTCACTTCTTGAGGTTCTTGGATGGCTGTGCCTTGATGGAGGATGCTCATCAACCGCTTATTATGGTTTGGATCAAAAATGCCCTCCAAAAGTCTCAAGTGTTCAGAGGACCATGGAAGTGCTATGCTCACCACTGGACTAATCCATTTATGAATTCATAGTTGAATGTGTTGTTAAGAGGTGGCATCTAGTTGGAGGAGGTGGTTCACTGGAGATGTGACTTTAGGGGAGGGTCTTTGTTGGTCTGTCTGTCTCTCTTTCTCCCTGCCTCTTGCCTATCTCCTCTCTCCTCTCTCTCACTCTCGCTCTTGCTCTCTCTCTTGCTCTGTTTCCTGGCTGCCATGGGTTTAATTCTTTCCTCCACCATATCCTTCTGCCATGATGTTTCTGCCTTTGAGCCAGACAACCATAGACTAGACCTTCTGAAACTATGAGAAACCTCTCCTCCTTGAACTTGTGAGTATCCGATATTTTGTTCCAGTGATGAGAACAAACTACCTCACCAGTACTCTTGGCTATGTTGTGGGAGGGATTGTACTGTAGCATTTTCTGGAGTAGCCAACTCTTGGGACAGAAGTTAAATTATGTATAGTGGATACTCCCCATTTGCTTGTGGATGTGAAGGAACATTTTGTTGGGAGCCATTTGCTGGTTGGTCTAGGAGGTAGACTCAAAGCACTTTAGCTTTTTGACTGGAAGCTCAAGTGGTTCTGGGAGGTGAGTTCACATCCAACTTCATGAAGTGGTGCAGGCCCCAAGATCAATGCATTGTTGGCCTGCCTGAGTCTACACATTGATTTCAAGGGCAGACAGTGTAGCAGCATGCCTGCCAGGAGGCATTCACAGTTGGGAGTAACCAGCCCTGGAGTAAGTTTCTCTTTTCCTTTTCATTTTGTTCTCCAAGAGCATTGAGAAAGATTTTCTTTCAGTGTTATTGAAGTCTATAAAAATCCAGCAGCTCGAAGAAAAAATTTTATAGATTTATAAAACCTTTTGTCAAACCATCAAGAAAATTCTTGCTCAGAGACACAGGGTACAGGGCCAGGTGGTGGCCATGGTCGTCTCAGTCTCCACCATCACTGACTTCCCTGGAGACCAGAGCACTTTGAAATGCAGCCCGGAGGAGTGTCTTTGAAGGACTCTGAATTTGTGATGCTCATGTATTTTTTATTGCGTTCTCCCTTTCCATGGCTATGAGACATTGGGAGATGTACAGGGAGCAAGTGCTGTTTGAACACTTGCTTTCTCCTTTCAGTCTCTGGGTTTGTCTGTGGATCGAGGGTGAGAGGTGCTGCTCTGGTGTGAACTCCTTTTTGGGCAGCTGCCTCCCAGCATCCTCCCCAGGAAGATGCACTAGGAAAATTCATGTGCTGACTTTTTTTACTCTCCAGGCCTTTCTTGAGAAAACCATTCAAAGTATGTTCACATGGCATTTCTTTTAAAGAAATTACCTCGACAGGGCACAGAGTCACACCTCTGTGGGTTAGGTCAGATGAGGGGGAGATGTCAGAGTGGTGAGGACTGTGATGCCGGCTGCTGCTTCCATACTTCAAGCTCCCTTTGTGTCTAAGTGTTTCTGCCATGCTGGAAATCTTCACAGTCCTTTGTCCCCTCTGGTTGCTTGCTTAGTGTGTCATAGGATGGTGCTTAAGGGTGAAGCTGTCGTCTTGGTGAACCCTCAGGCCCCTGCGTGTGTGTATTTGGGGGGCCCATCACCTCCACTGCACCATGTTTCCTGGGGCCGCCCAGCCTGGGGTTCCAGCTGGGGTTCTTAAAATGGGAGATAGGTCTTCCCAGGACTGAATGTCTTGTTGTTTCCCCTCAAAATTCCTGTGTTGAAGACCAGCCCTCTGTGTGGCTGTGAGGACACTAGGGAAGCAATAAGATTAAATGAGGTTCTGAGGGTAGGGCCCTGACACGATGGCGTGAGTGTCCTTATAAGGAGAGACAACAGAGAGCTCGTTTGATCTCTATGGTGAACAAAGAGGAGGCCCTATAGAGGACATGGCCAGAAGGTGGATCTACAGCCAAGAAGCGGAGGATCCTTACCAAGGTCTGACTTGTCTTAACCTTGACTTTGGCCTTATAACCTGTAGAACACTGAGTAAATATATTTCTGTTTCTAAGCTGCCTTTGCCCACTCTTATATTTTGTTACAGCAGCTGAGCAGATACATATACCACACCCTGGTCATGCCAGAAGCCCTGGATGTATAGTGGTGCCCTCATTTCCTAAGCTCCCTGGGTTTCATGCACAGTGATAGTTTGGACCACCATCCTAAAAGATGAGTTGCTTCTCTCTGGATCAGGAGGTATTCAGACTCTGAGAACATTGGCAGGCTTTAGAGATAGGCTTCTAATATTTTGGGGCTGGAACAGAAACACAGATGAAAGCCTACAGCCACATGACTACTGTTTGAAAGTTGTTTGAAAGTGTCAGGCTAACAGACACTCAGATAAAATGAGTTGTCCTCTGTCACACTGAGAGCCCTTCAGTATGACCACATAATCAAAGTGTGGAAATTCAGCATTTCACATGGCTGAGAGCAGGCAGTATACCAAACAGGACTGAATTTAGTTGTTCTACTGTGTGTTCAGACATTATATCTCTCCCCAACAGTATTTGGGTAAGAATAAAGATGTTATTCATTTATTGTATAGTCCACAAAGCTGATCTCTTCTGTTCAGCCAAATTACCATCTATGTTATTATAATCTAGCTTTTTGAATAATCTGTATTCCATTGGTGGTAGTAATCTAAATGACTAAAAATGTAATTATTCAGTATATACAAAATTTGAATGGATATCTTTCCTTTCCTTTCCTTTCCTTTCCTTTCCTTTCCTTTCCTTTCCTTTCCTTTCCTTTCCTTTCCTTTCCTTTCCTTCCCT